>NC_064471.1:1492918-1770418 GCF_023343835.1 Lagopus muta
CCATAGCTGCCCCTTTTTTGTGAGTCTGTATAGTGGCCTTAGCAGCTGCGCTAGGTGAGGTATAAAGGAACGCCAATAACCCAATATACCTAGAAACGCTTGCCGCTGCTTTGATGTTGCAGGGACTGGGAACGCCTGAACCTTATCTATAACAGCACTGGGTAGCACTCTGGTCTTTCCTGACCAAACCACCCCCAGGAATTTTACAGACAGGGCCCGGACCTTGCACCTTTTGGGGATTTATAGCCCATCACCCCTGTTGTAAATAGGCGATTAATGAACCTGCTGCCTGTCCTACTGCCTCCAGTGAGTCGGATGTCAGCAGGAGATCATCAATGCAATGTATAGGTTAATATCATCATGTTTTTCTCCAATCAGCTCGGTCACACACCACTAGATTGTGACAATACGTTGGTGAATGCACGTACCCCTGTGGCAGGACCTGAAAGGTCCACTGCCTGCCTCCCCACGTAAACGCAAACTGATTTTGCGATTCCTCAGCAATTGGAATACTGAAGAATGCATTTGCTAGATCTAGGACACAAGGATAGGTTTTTATCTCCCTACTCAATGTGTCCATTAGGGAGGCAGAATTGGGTATGGCCGCATGAATAGGCAGCGTGACCTTATTTAATTCTCTGTAATCTACTGTCATCCTTCATGTGCCATCCGACTTTTGCACTGGCCATATGGGGGAGTTATATGGGCTGTGTGCAGGTCTTACAATGCCCACTTCATCAAATTCCTGCACCGTTCTCGATATTTCATCTTACCCACCCGGGAGTCTATACTGTCTAACATAAGTAATCCGGCGTGGTTTCAGCAGGCAAACAGGCCCATGTTTCGCATGGCCTCTTCATATTGCCTGCACCACACGAATACTGATACATCTCTGTCCAAGCCTGAACTCTCCCACAGTTGTTTGGAGAGCCAGACCCCATACAATGTCTATGCCCAGGATGTATTCTTGGACTGGGGCAATAGACACCTTGTACTCCTGGGGTGGGAGACACCCAACCCCTAATTTTAGCCATACTTTTGAAGGTCCTCCATGGAGGACCACACCCCTGTAAGTAAGGGTAAGTCCGATTTATTCGGCCATTCCATACGGCAGGCCGCCATTAGCCATTCTAGTATAGAATGGTTTTCATCACGATATTGATTACCCCCGTATAACCTCTCTCTGAAAGCAGGATGGACAATCATGGTGGCCAACTTGGCTATTTCTGGGCCATTCACCAAGACACTTTCTGCCCCAGAACCCCACAGTTTTAATAACCAAGCCAGCACACTTTCTCTAGGCTTCTGCCAAAATCGCTGTACTAAGTCCATCAATTCGGTTGCCGTGAGTATAATCAAGATGCTACAATCACAGTGTAATTGTGTATAATCAATAGATATCAAGATGATATAATCACAATAATATCAAGACAATAAGGCAAAGTAAATAACGATCACAAAAAAGAATAAGTGGAAGAGCTTATCCTTCGGTTGAACTCACCAGAAAAAACCAAGAAAGGCAATCACCAAAGAGTTCTTTCCCCCACCTGGGAGCCAGCTCTTAGGTCTAGGAGGGGTGGGAGTCAGGCTCCCCCCCTTCTGGCAGCACAGGTGAATTGCCTTCACCTGTGCTCCTCTGGCTGACTCATGGCTCATCTCATGTGATTAATCAGAGGTTCAGGCCGTGACTCAGCAGTTCCCATACACCCTGTAAGGCCAAGCCGTTATGTGTAAATGAGTCTTGGCAGGGGGCCATTGAGGGGGAGAGAGAGGGAGGGGGAGAGAGAGGGAGGGGGAGAGAGAGGGAGGGGGAGAGGGGGGCGGGAGAGAGGGGGGGGGGAGAGGGGGAGAGAGGGGGGGGGAGAGGGGGAGAGAGGGGGGGGGGTGAGGGGGGGAGGATCAGAATTGCCTTCACCTGTGCTCCTCTGGTTGACCGATGGCTCGCCTCAGGTGATCAATGTGAGGTTCAGGCCGTGCCTCAGCAGTTCCCATACATTCCTGAAGCACAAAGATGACTGCAGTGCTGAGAACAAACACCAGGTTAGTTTCCCAACCAGTAATTTTATCCTATCTGTCACAGAGTTGACCAGATCAATCTATGTCCGTGACAGGGGCGATAGGCCTCTGCCCTCCCCCCCCACCCCAGTCCCACAAAAATGGGAAGGAAGGAAGGGAGGAAAAGAGCAGCGGCAACAATCTATGGAGGAAAACTTATTTTACTATAATATCGGAATACAAAATAACACAATATATACAATTTAATTGAAATTGAGATTAATAAATCAGACAAGATGAGAGAGAGAGTGTTCCCGGGACCGAGTCAAACCTGAAATGCTTGGAACGGCTAGGAAAGCACCCTCCAGCACCCACTGCAAGGCATCAAGAGTGCGCCCCCCCCCCCCTCCCCACCCGGAAGGGCCAGATCCCGTGACTTCTGTAATGAACAGGGATAGGTACCTGGACTGGGGCATTGACACTTTAATGCCCCGTACACTACATGATGTTTTGATGTGGAATACTGAAACCCAGAAACAAAACAAAACAAAAACAAAAACATAGAACCATGACATTCCACCCCTTATTCTACATCGTTACATCATGCTTAAAATATATATACATATATACAAACAAACAAAAAATGATTAAAATGCATTACACACATATGGCTATATACATATACATAGAATTAGTAACTGCACTCCCCCGGCATCAAGTTTCCCTGTTGTACACACTGAACATCCCCATTCTTCTGCATCACCCACCAAGTGGATCCTGGTCCCTGGGCAAAAACTGTACCACGGAGAGGGTAGTTAGTGGAGGGAAGATTTAGGTTAGATGTTAGGGGGAAGTTCTTTACTAGGAGAGTGGTTAGGCCCTGGAACGGGCTGCCCAGGGAGGTTGTGGATGCCCCGTCCTTGGACGTGTTTAAGGCCAGGCTGGACGGGGTCCTGGGCAACCTGATCTGAATGTGTATGTTTGGTGGCCCTGCTAGGCAGGGGGGTTGGAACTACATGATCCTTGGGGTCCCTTCCAACCCGGGTGATTCTGTGATTCTGTGATTCTGTGAGAGGTTTGCCCTTTCCAGAAGCTGGAAGAACCCAAATTGCCTTTCCTAACATGTTCTTTACATGTACAACAGGGACTTTATCTCCCTCTACGGTATGTAGGGAACTGGATTGGTTAGGACCATCACGATTGATAGATCCTCTGGTATAGACTAACCAGGTGGCTTCTGCCAAATGCTTCTCCCAGTGCTTAAATGTTCCGCCACCCAGTGCTTTTAGCATCGTTTTTAACAATCCATTGTATCGTTCAATTTTACCAGAGGCTGGTGCATGATAGGGAATATGGTAAATCCACTCAATGCCATGATCTTTGGCCCAAGTATTTACAAGAGAATTTTTGAAATGAGTCCCATTATCTGACTCAATTCATTCCGGGGTCGCCACAGGACTTGTTTCTCGAGACCCAGTATGGTGTTTCGGGCGGTAGCATGGGGTACTGCATATGTTTCGAGCCACCCAGTGGTTGTCTCCACCATAGTAAGCACGTAATGCTTAACATTGCGAGATCGTGGCAAGGTGATATAATCAACCTGCCATGCCTCCCCATATTTATACTTTTGCCATCGCCCTTCCTCCCAGAGAGGTTTCATCCTCTTGGCTTGTTTGATGATGGCAAATGTTTCACAGTTATGAATAACCTGTGCAATGGCATCCATAGTTAAGTCCCCCCCTTTGTCTCTGGCCCATTTGTATGTTGCATCTCTCCCTTGATGACCTGAGGTCTCATGGGCCCACCGAGCAAGAAATAATTCACCCTTGTTCTGCCAGTCCAGGTCTATTTGAGCCACCACCTCAATTCTGGCAGCTCGGTCTACCTGATGGTTATTTTGCTGTTCTTCAGTAGCCCGACTCTTGGGCACATGAGCATCTACATGGCGCACCTTTACAACTATAGTCTTTGTTCGGGCAGCAATGTCTTTCCACAGTTCAGCAGCCCAAATAGGTTTACCCCTTCTTTGCCAGTTATTTTGCTCCCACTGCTGTAACCACCCCCATAAGGCATTTGCTACCATCCATGAGTCAGTGTAAAGATAGAGCATTGGCCACCTCTCCCGTTCAGCGACATCTAAGGCCAGCTGAACAGCCTTCATCTCAGCAAATTGGCTTGATTCTCCTTTCCCTTCAGTGGCCTCTGCAACTGGTCGTGTGAGGCTCCACACAGCAGATTTCCATCTGCGATGATTTCCCACAATACGACACGATTCATCTGTGAACAGGGCATATTTCTTTTCATTCTCTGTTAGTTCATTGTATGGTGGGGCCTCTTTAGCACGAGCTACTTCTTCTCCCGGTGGTGTTCCAAACTTTTTACCTTCAGGCCAGTCCATGATGACCTCTAGGATTCCTGGACGGCTGAGGTTCCCCATCCGTGCTCGTTGTGTAATCAGTGCAATCCACTTGCTCCAAGTGGCATCTGTAGCATGATGGGTCGATGGAACCTTTCCTTTAAACTATCCAGTTCAGCACTGGCAGTCGAGGTGCCAGAAGGAGCTGTGTGTCAGTACCGACTACTTCAGAAGCAGCCCGAAGCCCCTCATACGCGGCTAAGATCTCCTTCTCAGTTGGTGTGTAGCCCTCTTCCGACCCCCTGTAGGCTCGACTCCAGAATCCCAGGGGTCGGCCTTGGGTCTCTCCTGAGGCTCTTTGCCACAAACTCCAAGTGGGACCGTTCTCTCCAGCAGCAGTGTAGAGGATGTTCTTTATACCCTGTCCCGTCCGTACTGGCCCTGGGGCCACGGCACGGGCTATCTCCTGTTTAATCTGTTCAAAAGCCTGCTGCTGCTCAGGGCCCCATGTAAACTCATTTCTCATTCGCGTCACATAATAAAGGGGGCTTACAATGAGGTTGTAGTTTGGAACATGCATTCTCCAAAAGCCCACTGCACCCAGAAAAGATTGTGTCTCTCTTTTGCTAGTGGGTGGAGACATAGCAGTGATTTTGTCGATCACATCTGTCGGGATGTGACGACGGCCATCTTGCCACTTTATACCTAGGAACTGAATCTCCTGGGCAGGTCCTTTCACTTTGCTTCGCTTAATAGCAAAACCAGCACTCAGAAGAATTTGGATTATTCACTCTCCTTTCGTGAAGACTTCTTCTGCTGTATCGCCCCACACAATGATGTCATCAATGTACTGCAGGTGCTCAGGAGCACTGCCCTGTTCCAATACAGTTTGGATCAACCCATGGCAAATGGTTGGGCTGTGTTTCCACCCCTGGGGCAAACGGTTCCAGGTATACTGAATGCCCCTCCAGGTGAAAGCAAACTGTGGCCTAGATTCTTTGGCCAAAGGAATGGAAAAGAAGGCATTAGCAATGTCAATGGTGGCATACCATTTGGCCGCTTTTGACTCCAGTTCATACTGGAGTTCTAACATGTCCGGCACAGCAGCACTCAGTGGGGGTGTGACTTCATTCAGGCCACGGTAGTCCACCGTCAGCCTCCATTCTCCACTGGCTTTACGCACTGGCCATATGGGGCTGTTAAAAGGCGAGTGAGTTTTGCTGATCACTCCCTGGCTCTCTAGTTGACGAATTAATTTATGAATGGGGAGCAAAGAATCCCTGTTGGTGCGGTACTGACGCCTGTGCAACATTTTTGTAGCAATCGGTACCTGTTGCTCTTTTACTCGCAGCAGCCCCACAACAGATGGATCTTCTGACAGGCCAGGCAAGACAGACAGCTGCTTAATGTTGTCTGTGTCCACAGCAGCTATTCCAAAGGCCCATCGATACCCCTTAAGATCCTTGAAATGCCCCCTTCTGAGATAATCAATACCTAGTATACATGGAGCCCCTGGGCCCGTCACAATAGGATGTTTTTGCCAGTCCTTACCAGTGAGGCTTATCTCAGCCTCCAACACAGTCAATTCTTGAGAGCCCCCGGTCACTCCAGAAATATGGATTGATTCTGTCCCTTCATGACTCGAGGGCATCAGAGTGCACTGTGCACCAGTGTCCACCAGGACCTTATATTTCAGTGGTTCTGATGTGCCAGGCCATCGAATCCACACAGTCCAATATATTCTATTATCCCTTTCCCCCCCCGACTGAGGGCAGGGCCCCTCTATTCATTACCTGTGGTAACTGGAGCAACTGCACTGGTGGTTGATCTTCCTTGCAATTCTTTCACCCGTGCTTGCAGTACAGCAGTAGGTTCACGGTGCCACTTCCTCATGTCTTCTCCATGGTCACGTAGGTAATACCGTAAGACAATTCGCGGTGTATTATCCCTTACTTGAGCTGGAGAGTGTTTGCCACTAACAGCTGAGATTTTTGATGGTGCACGTGAGAAGGAAGGTTCATTGTCTTTAATTAGGTGGGCTCGCACAAATTTCATCATCTCCTTCACCTCCTTCACATCATTCACTAGACTCGTTTGATTATCCTGATCTTCATCAAGCGTTTCTGATATAATCAGTTGAGACACTTGCTCCGTCATTTTTGATATAGCAGCCACGGCAGCATGAATCGGGGACAGCAATTGTTCGTAGTTTTGGAGCGTAACAATTAATTCATAAACTAAGGGCGTTCTCTGTTGTTCTTGGTATCTGTCAAATGCTGACGTTAGTGTAGCGGCATATTTGTCCGGTGCTGTTGTCACGATTTTCTGCCATATCTCAGGCATCGTCCTCACCTTTTCAGGGTTGCGGTTTTGTTGTGGGTGGTTAGGAACAAAGTTAGGGTCATACAACATTTCCACCACGCCTATTTCCCTCAAATACTGGATACCCTTTTCCACTGTATCCCATTTTTTCATCGCAATCTTCAAGCCATTTTTGAAGGGATACTTTTCCTTCACGGCTATTAACACTCGTTCCCAGAGGGAGGCAACCTCATCCGAACACCGACTAATTCCTCTATCAACAGCTGGATCTCCGGCAATGGCACCTAGTTGGCGAGCTTCATTACCATCCAGAGACAAGCTATGGGCCCCACTGTCCCAATAGCGAACCAACCAGGAAACAAGAGTTTCATTCGGGCGCCGTGTAAACTCCTTTCTTGAACCTTGGATTTCAGTCATCTTTAGAGGCCGGCGAGTAGTAATAGAGATTTCCTCTTCATCACTCTCTTCTGCACGTCTTTTAGTTTTCCCTTTTGCCTTCCGTGACGGTGGTGGTTCTGAGGAGGGACCCTCGCCTGGATCTTCCTCCACCTCCTCCTCCTCCTCTTCTCTTTTTCGTTCAAGACGCAAAGACACTCGTTTCCATTTCTTGCCCTCCACAGGAGCAACCGGTATTGTTACTGGTGTCTCCTGTGATTGATTAGATTTGACTTGGGGATTTTTCCCTTTGGCTTGAACCTCAGCTCGGAAACTCTCTCTCTCCAGAATGGTATTATATAGGGCACGGTAAGCACAAGCCAAACCCCAAATAAGTTGTACCTCCTTAGATTTATGTAAGCCGCATAGTCCCTGACTCAAATACTGGCTTAGTTTCTCAGGATCCCACAGGTGTTCAAGAGTAAAATCCCATGACACTGCGGGTCCCCATGCTTCTAAGACCTTTCTTAAACCTCTCCATATTCCCTGCCAGTCATCATTCTCTAGTTTTGAAGGAGACTCCTTATTACGAATGCGTTGGAGTACATTCAGGAAAATTAACGACATGCACACCAACATGAGTACTAATTCAAGATTCGAAAAACGTTTGACAAACCGAGAAGAAAACCTGGAGACTGGTCTGAACATCGTGTTGTTTGTAAAATTAGCTATTCCATTTGGGATGTAGCTGTTTGTGAAATTAGCCATTCCTTCTGGGATGCAGTTGTTTGTGAAATTAGCCATTCCTTCTGGGATGTAAATGTCAAAATTCAAATCATACCACATTGCAAGTAGGTAAAACATAAGTGACTCCATCAGTGCCCTTAGGTAGCTATATACGGATGCAATTCCAAAACACGTAAGTGTGAGATGGATTATTGGCCAGTAGGTTGTGGGTAACACCATTGCTTTAAATACTTTACACAGTGCCCCCACGATAACGAGTGGGTTCATCGGTGGTGCCTGCTAAAAAGGGGTTAATGAATTGAAGCTAACAAGAGGAGGAAAAAAAAAAGGAAAAAAAAAAAAAAAAGGCACTACCCAGACTAAGTAGTGCTCAAAGTTTACAAATATCCCAGAACACTGGCGGTACGCCTAATCTTTCAAGGTCAGGTTTTCCAGCACAGAAACCTGAACTACTGATAATGCTCCCTAACGAAGCTCTCTATGAGCAGAGAGAAAAAGAGATTGGTTCTAAAAGCTAAAAAGCAGTCGAGCCCCACGTTGGGCGCCAAAAATCTGTCACGGAGTTGACCAGATCAATCTATGTCCGTTACAGGGGCGACAGGCCTCTGCCCTCCCCCCCCACCCCAGTCCCACAAAAATGGGAAGGAAGGAAGGGAGGAAAAGAGCAGTGGCAACAATCTATGGAGGAAAACTTATTTTACTATAATATCGGAATACAAGATAACACAATATATACAATTTAATTGAAATTGAGATTAGTAAATCAGACAAGATGAGAGAGAGAGTGTTCCCGGGACCGAGTCAAACCTGAAAAGCTTGGAACGGCTAGGAAAGCACCCTCCAGCACCCACTGTTAAGCAGCAAGAGAGCGCCCCCCCCCCCCCCCCCCCCCCACCCGGAAGGGCCAGATCCCGTGACTGCTGTAATGTACAGGGATAGGTACCTGGGATTGGGGCAGTGACACTTTAATGCCCCGTACACTACATGATGTTTTGATGTGGAATACTGAAACCCAAAAACAAAAAAAAAACAAAAACAAAAACATAGAACCATGACACTATCGTAAACCAAAGTCACACAGCACAACAAAATGACAACCTTAACCCAACTTGCAGACATGATGAACAACAGGGTTGAGATAAAAGCACGTCTGACTGGAGCGTGTTAAATCAGGATTGTTATAAACAATTAAAGGAGTTTGATAATATCTAATCACAATGTTTTTTTTTTTTTTTTTTTTTGTAATCGTAGAGCTCTTTCAGAGTCTTTTCTTGGAACAGTATTATTTAGTACCTTGTTTGCTATATAACAGTTTCTCCATGTGGAAAAAAGTTGCACCTATTGACATTCATCAACACTTGCTGAACATTGACGGGCACCGAACAGTGGATGTTAGCGCAGTGAGGCAGTAGGTGGTGTGTTTCAACAGTGGCAACAGCAATGTGAAAGACAAGCCAGGTTCTGGATAGTATAATGCAAAAGCATCAGTGCTTCTGCATGAGGTTTTATCAATCCTGAAGAAAGTATGTGGAAGCAAGTTAATATTCATCAGTTTAATAGAGAGGTACTCACGTTACTGGTGGTGGCTGGCCGGTAAGATGTCTGGGTCACCCCTTAGTACTGTACTGTGCCCATATATATAACAGCGGAAGACAATAAAGCATCCCATATCAGGATAAGCAAGGTAATTCACAGAAAGCAAGGATACTTAGTTACAGCTACAGAGCAGTTTCTCACAAACAAGTTTCTTCTAGCTACATGCAGAATCTAGAGACAGTTTACTTAAGTTCCCAAGCTTTCTCATGGGCTAGTCACCCGTTCAGGCTGTGATCTGTATTTTTCCCACACAGATGGCCATGTAGATTTTTATAAGCATGAAATGCAGGCTCTTGTTCATTGCTGGTGAAAATGAGTATCAAATGGTTGTAACTATGCTGAAAAGTAGTGTTTTGTAGCTGAGAATTTTCTCAATCAAGTAATGATATTATGCTCTTTGTATTTGTTGTAGTTTCCATGAAAATAAATAGGAGGCATTACTTTTGGAGTGACCCTCATGTGTGTATGTATGTATGTATGTATATACATATATAAAAAAGTAATGCACAATGTGATTGCTCACCACCCATCAACCAATGCACAGCCAGTCCCCAAGCAGCGGCTGCCCCCCTGGGCAGCTCCCCCTAGTTACTCAAGTTTTTTTCCACTTGATGTCATATGGTATGGAATATCCCTTTGGCCACTTTAGGTCAGCTCTCCTGGTTCTGTCTTCTCCTAGCTCCTTCTGCCCTTTCAGCCCTGCTCACTGGCAGGACAGTACAAGAAGCTGAAAAACGGAAAGGTCCTTGGCTCAGTACAGCACTGCTCAGCAACAACTAAAACATCAGTGTGTTATCACCATTGCTTTTCTCCATTAAGAAAAAAATTAACTCTGCCCCTGCTAAAAACAGGACACCCCATTTACTATGACCTTTTGAGCCTGGCCTGTCAGCCAATTGTTCACCTACCTCATTATGTATTTGTCATTTGTATTTGTAGTAATTTCAGAAATCAGAGCTAGTTGTTGAGTTGTGATTAAAAGCTAATCTCTGTAAGCGTGATGGAGTAGAACGCCACCACCAGATTGAGGAAGCCCAGTAACCTAATCAGAGCCAACGGAGCACCCTGTCGCAGTTCAGCAACCAGAGGCCTCTGTCATGTTCTTAAGGAAGTCCTTTATTCTTCTTCTTCTACTTCTACTATTAATCACCCAACACACCAGCACTCACATATATATATATATGATTGCGCATTTCGTGCATACAAGTCTCAACAATTTCAAGGCCTCCCTAAGCAACCATATCTAATCTTACATCTTGTTTCTACGTCCAGTGTTTCTTCTTGATCAAAGCGTACAGTTCCCTATTGTAAAAGATCACCACCTCAGCACGGTACCCTGGGTCAGCTATTCCCTGGGCCATCAAAGGAAAATCAGCTCATGGTCTGGGTGTGAGATCTGCTAGGAGGGGTCAAGGAGAGAGGTCACCCCTGTATTATCGTGTTTGCTTTGGGGCCTCTATAACCTTGAGGGAGTCGATGGTTCCTCCTATTTGAGTGTCATCTGTGAACTTACTCTGTATACGTTCTAGTCCTGTATCCAAGTCATTGATGAAAACATTAAAGAGAAATTGCCCTAAAATTGAGCACCAGGGAACTCCACTAGTGACTGGCCGCCAGCCTGATGTAAAGCCATTTACTATAACCTTTTGAGCCCAACCTGTCAGCCAATTGTTCACCCATTGTATTATGTATTTATCTAGCGGTATGCTGGACATTTTGTCCAGAAGGATACTGTGAGAGACAGTAGCAAAAGCTTTGCTGAAATCCAGAAAGATTGCATTTACTGGCTTCCCTGGTCAACTAGGTGGGTAACCTTGTCATAAAAGGAGATTAGGTAAGTTGAAAAGGACTTTCCTCTTGTGAACCCCGTGTTGACTGTGACCAATGACTGCATTTCTCTTTCAGGTGTTTTTCACTAACTCCCAGTATAATCTTACCAGGCACTGAAGTGAGAGTGACAGGCCTGTAAAGACCAGGATCTTTTTTCTTGCCCTTCTTGAAAATTGAGACAATGTTTGCCATCCTCCAGTCAACAGGGACCTCTTCACATTCTGAAGATTGTTGAAAAATATTTGAGAGAGGTCTCGCGATGACATCAGCCAGCTCTTTGAGTACCCTGGGATGAATCCCTTTGGGTCCCATAGACCTATGTGCATCTGGCTGGAGCAGCAATTCCTGCACAAGTTGAGAGCTGGCTGGGAGTTTATTGTTCCTGCAGTCACAGTCCTCCAAGTCAGGGACCTGGGTGGTCCAGGGCAGGTCATTGGTGTTGAAGACAGAGGCTAAGAAGGCATTAAACGTATCTGCTTTGCCTATGTCTGTATTTGTGATACAGCCATCCTCATCAAGTTGCAGACCAATTTTTTTCTTCCTCTACTCCTCCTTTGGCTGTTAACAGTTATTTTAAAAAGACCCTTTTATTGTCCCCTACAGTACTGGCCTTTCTCTGTGTGTCTGTGCAAGGTAAGCGGAAGTCCTGTCCATTCAGAGAACAACTTCTGGATAGATTGGGTTTTAAGGCCAGTTATTGGAAGTGTGTGTGTTTGTCTGTATGTGTGCATGCATGAGTAGGTCTCAGTATCTGCAGGTGCAGTGGGGGTTCAGGCTCTAGGAGTTCATGTTCCCAGGTATCAGGAAAGGGGGAGATGAGGGACAAATTACTGGAAAGATTCATATTTTATGTATGTTTGCATTTTCCATTAGCCGGTTTTCACCCTGATCATCTGAAGAAAAGAACAGGATCAGGCCTCTAAGGATTTGTTAATCCTTACTGTATGGGAACTACTGAACCACGGCCTGAACCTCTGATTGATCGCCTGAGGCGAGCAATGAGTCAGTCATGGGAGCACAGGTGAATTGCCTTCACCTGTGCTGCCAGAAGGGATGGAGCCTGGCTCCACCTCTCCTAGACCTACTTAAGAGCTGACTACAAGTAAGGAAGGATCTCTTCTGGAGATCTGCTCTGCTGGTATTTCCTGTGTGAGCATAGGATGTGGGTAAGCATCTGTGTTTTCTGCTTTGGTGTAATAACTGTGTAGCTAAGCTCTCTGCTGTACTATGGCATCTATTTATTCATTGTTTGTATGCTTACTATGCGTTAATGAAGAAAGAACTTTATTCTAGTTACAGGCTAGAAGGCTAGTTCTTGAATGCTTAAATACTGACAGGAATGTTTTGTTAGCGGGGCTTCCTTTAACTGTCGTGTTACTTCAGTATCTTGCTACAACTGAAGAGTTTCAGTCTATACTGTTTTTCTGATCTTGAAATACCATTCTGTATCTGCAGCTAAATCTTGATGTCTGTACTGAAAATTCTTTGGCCTGGAAGTTTTTCCGCTTGAGTACCTCAAATGCAGGTTTCATGACTATTTTAAGTAGGCTTTATAGTGAGTAGTGTGCAACCCCTTCTTCTTCTGCTGTTTCTGAAACTTATATGAGTATCCTAAAACGTTGCTAAATGTGTAGCGCTTCATACTGTTTGAGACAGAGGACTAGAAACAACTGAATGTATTTCAGTTTAACACTGATTCCCCTTGATCGTGCATTTGTTGTAATAGATCTGACATTGCAAATAATGGTGGTGGATTGTATTAGTACTAGACTTTTTTTTTTCCTGTTAAACTGTGATAATAGAATTTGTAGTTGGGAAATAATCATTAAGGCATCTTCAGTTTTCAGACCTTACTGATCTTTGTCTACTAATCCTCATACAGTCAATATCGTGGCTTTCTTTCAATAATGTTGCTTCTGTAATATTTTCTGGATCTTCACTGAAGTATGAAAAGCTTGTTTAAATTGATGCTGAAAGAGCGCTTAAATACAATTGTGTTGTATACAGTTGTTACTTTTGTGAAGACCCTTAATTTATTATTGCAAGTGAAGGATGTTCTTGTGGGCCTTGACAGTTGAAAAGATGGTGCTTCCTCTGCCCTTGTCGAAATTAACAATAGAGAACTGAAACAACAGCAAATCGCCAAATCTTTAGAAGTTATGGACCTCTTTCCTGAAACAGTCAGTGTGACTGATTTGCAGTGCAGAGACTGAACCTTCCAAAAAGGATCTCAGAATGTCTTGGCTTGGAAGGGACCTCAAAGACCATCTAGTTCCAGACCCCCTGCCGTGGGCGGAGTTGCTACCCACTAGAACAGGCTGCCCAGGCCCCCATCCAACTTGGCCTTGAACATCTACAGGGGTGGAGCATAGGCAACTTCTCTGGGCAACCAGTTCCAGTGCCTCACCACCTGCTGAGTAAAACATTTCTGCCTAACATCCACCTGAAATCTCCACTCTTTTAGTTTAAAGCGCTTGTCCTATTGCTATCAGACTCTGTAAAAAGTCAGTTTCCCTCCTGGTTATAGGCTCCGTTTGAGTACTGGAAGGCTGCAATGAGATCTTCCTGGGGCTTTCTCTTCTTGAAGCTAATCAAGCCCAGCTCCCTCAACTTTTCTTCATAGGAGGGGTGCTCCAGCCCTCTGATAGTCTTCGTGGTTCTCCTCTGAACCTGTTCCAACAACTCTGCATCTTTCTTGTGCTGGGGGCCCCAGGCCTGGAAGCAGTACTTCAGATGGGGCCTAAGTGTCCTGGCTTTATCAGTATTCCATATCATGACATCATGTGGAAGGCTATTGGGTGCAGAGGCACAGTGCATTGCAGAGCTGTACTTCCTGGTCCTGTGTTCTCTAGCAGTTTCATGTGAGTTCTGATTCTCCAAGAAAACTACTATTCCCAAGAACCTTCACTGTTTCCCCATGTCATCTCCAATTCCAGGTGAAGGGGGGTGAGGGCCTTCCTGGTTCTGGCAGTGCAACAAGCAGCATGGTCATAGCCTTTCTCTCTCTCCCATTTGAGTTATTAATTGTAACTCTTTCTTGTTATTATCTTACATTCTGTTACAATTTTTATTAAATTTGTTATCTGTCCTTATCTTAATTCGGTCATTTTTCATTCCTTCTCCCTGAAAAGGGGAGAAAGGGACCCCTCTTTCCCTGTTGCACTTGAAACCATGACAGATAGTGGCGCCCAATCTGGGACAATGATCTGATTTAGATGAGAGATCTGCTGACACCGTATTAGAACTTTCATTAAAGTTTTTGGCATTGTGCCATTTACTATTTTTTGGTTAAAAGACAAAAGATTATTCTGTTTCTCTGTTTAAAACAGCTCTTCAAGAGGCTATGCACAATTGCACTCCAGATTACGGTTCTTAAAATCTATTGGTTCCTTTTTAAGATAGTCACAATGTTTTTTGGGTTTGCGTGGACGTTCAAAAAGTTAGTCCCACTAATAAGTGAGACTAGGTGGTACCTGGTTGTAGTGGGGTATAGTTTCACCGTGACAGATGACATTCCAGAGAGTGGTTGTAGTCCTATGAGACAGAAAATATTGGATGTCATTTTCTCTACCCCTTTTCTCTTCCCATCCTCCCTCCCTGTTTTTGTGCTGCCTGGACAATAACTACATTATCAGGTTCCCTGAACGTGATTGGCATTATTTTTAACACCTTACTCAGCCTTCACACCTACCGTACCCGGAGGGAACCTGAACCTTCTCCAGTGCAAGAAAACACAAAGAATACTGAATGGAAGGGTTGTGGGAGAATTTGAGAGAGTATTTAAAGGAGTGGGGACCTCCAGTGCCATGGAACTTTACTTCTGAACACCAGCAGAACCCTGAAAGTTTAAGCAGGTACTTAAGGGAGGAAGGATGCAGTACCAGCAGATCTAGGGAGGTACAAATTATTTGGGGGTTTAGAGAATGCCTACTGAGCCCTGTTTAACACTATACAAAGGGAGAGTGAGGAAGAGGGAGAGGATATTCTTAGAACTGCAACTACTCAGTTAGAAAGAGAACCTGTATCATTGTCAGTTGCTCCCATAGAAGGAAAGAAATGGCAGTGAATGCTATCTTGCTTAGAACAGACAGAAGAAGAAAGGGAGGAGGAAGAAGATGCAGGGGAAGGGCCATCAACTAGACTACTGGTAAAGAGACCTGCTGAAAGTAAATCAATGGAAACACATGGAGATGAGGAGGAAAGCATTATGCTTTGGCCTCTCACTGAGAGCAAGATCATAGAGTTATAAAATCAGAAGGTTGGAAATGACCTACAAGATCATCTAGTCCTACCGTCATAATATCATTACTTGATTGAGAAAATTCTCAGCTACAAAACACTATTTTTCAGCATAGTTACAACCATTAGATACTCATTTTCACCAGCAATGAACAAGAGCCTGCATTTCACATGCTCCAGGACCTCAACATCTTTTCTGTAGTGAGGAGCCCAAAACTGACCACAGTACTCAAGGTGCGGCCTCACCAGTGCTGAGTAGAGGGGATGATCACACCTCCCTGCTCCTGCTGGCCACGCTATTTGTAATGCAGGCCAGGATGCCGTTGGCTCTCTTGGCCACCTGGGCACACTGTCAGCTCATGTTCAGCCGGGCATCAACCGACACCCCCAGGTCCTTCTCTTCTTCACACTCATCCAGCCACTCATCCCCAAGCCTATAACGCTGCATGGGGTTGTTGTGGCCAAAGTGCAGGACCCGGCACTTGGCCTTGTTGAACCTCATCCCATTCACCTCAGCACAGCGGTCCAGCCTGTCTAAATCCCTCTGAAGGGCCGCCCTACCCTCAGGCAGATCGACACCACCTCCCAGCTTGGTGTCATCTGCAAACTTGCTGAGGGTGCACTCAATCCCCTCATCTAGGTCATTAATAAAGGTATTAAACAGGATGGACCCCCAGTACGGACCCCTGGGGGACATCACTTGAAACGGGTCGCCAGCTGGACTTCACTCCATTCACCATGACCCGCTGCGCACGGCCCTGTAGCCAGTTCCTTACCCAAAGAAGTGCATATCTGTTCAGACCACGGGCAGCCAGTTTCCCCAGAAGAAGCCTGTGAGGGACCGTGTCAAAGGCTTTGCTGAAGTCCAGGAAGACTACATCAACAGTCCTTCCCTCATCTACCAGACTTGTCACCCAGTCGTAGAAAGAGATGAGGTTGGTCAAGCACGACCTGCCTTTCACAAACCCATGCTGGCTGGGCCTGATCCCCTGGACACTGCGTACATGCTGTGCAATCTCATCCAAGATGATTTGCTGCATAACCTTCCCTGGTACTGAGGTCAGGCTAACAGGCCTATAGTTCCCCGGATCCTCCTTCCGGCCCTTCTTGAAGATGGGAGTCACATCAGCAAGCCTCCAATCCTCTGGGACCTCACCAGTTAACCAGGAGCGCTGATAGATGGCTAAGAGGGGCTCAGCAATCGCCCCCACCAGCTCCCTCAGCACCCGAGGGTGCAGCCCATCCGGTCCCATGGACTTGTGACAGTCCAGATGGAGGAGGAGCTCTCTGACTGTCTCCACCGGAATTGCTGGGGGCATATTCTGTGCGGCGTCCCAGACTTCTAGATCGGGGCGTAAAAAGCCCAGAGGATAACTGATCTGGCTGTTAAAGGCAGATGTAAAGAAGGCATTGAGGACCTCAGCCCTCTCCTTGTCTTCAGTGACCACATTCCCTGCTGCATCAAGTAGAGGATGAGAATTATCTTTGGTTCTTCTTTTGCCGTTGATATATTTATAAAAGGATTTTTTATTGTCTTTTACTGCAGAGGCCAACCTGAGCTCAAGTTGGGCTTTCGCCTTCCTAACTTGCTCCCCGCCTACCTTAGCTACTTCTTTGTAATCTCCCCAAGTAGCCTGTCCCTTCTTCCAGAGGATGTAGACTCTTTCTCCCTGAGTCTCAACAGTAATTCCCGGCTCATCCACACCGGTCGTCTTCCCCTGCGGCTCCCCTTACGGCACTCAGGGACAGCCTGTTCTTGTGCCTTTAATATTTCGGTCTTGAGGAGCATCCAGGCTTCCTGGGCCCCTTTACCCTTGAGAAGCGACTCCCAAGGGACCGGCGCTACAAGCTCCCTGAACAGGTCAAAAAAATGTCAACTACAAATTAGGGTTCTCTTGTGGGAAGGGCTGCTCCCGTGGCTACTGATAGTTAGAGGGGCTCTGCCTCCAGTGACTGGGGAGGCAAAGGACAGCCAAGTGTACTGGACCATGTGGATTCAATGGCCTGGCACATCAGAACCACAGAAATGTGGGGCACTAGGGTGCACACTGGTGTCCCGTGCACCCTAGTGCCATTGAGTTATAAAGGAACAGAATCTATCTCCATTTCTGGGGTGACAGGGGGTTCTCAAGAACTGACTGTGTTGGAGGCCAAGGTGAGCCTCACTGGAAAAGACTGGCAAAAGCCACTCCATTGTGACTGGCCCTGGGGCTCCACGTATCCTTGGTATAGACTGTCTTAGGAGAGACTATTTCAAGGGCCCAAGGGGATATCAATGGGCCTTTGGAATAGCTGCTATAGAGACAGAGAACCCTAAGCAGCTGTCTGCCATGCCTGGCCTTTCAGAGGACCCTTTCATTGTGGGGCTGTTACGAGTAGAACAGGAAGTGCCAGTTGCTACTGCAGTAATGTACAGGTGGCAATATCACACTAACTGGGACTCACTGCTCCCCATCCGTAAGTTAATCTGTAATCTGGAGAGCCAAGGAGTGATTAGTAAGACATGCTCACCTTTTAGCAGTCCCCTATGGCCAATGCAAAAAGCTAATGGGGAGTGGAGGCTGACAGTGGACTATTGTGGCTTGAATAAAGCTATACCACCGTTGAGTACTGCTGTACCTGACATCACAGAATCACAGAATTGCAGGGGTTGGAAGAGACCTCGAGATCATCAAGTCCAACTCTCCTGCTAAAGCAGGTACCCTACAATAGGTCACACAGGTAGATAGTTGGTTCAGATACAGTTAACTATCTCCCTGGTAGCTGGTATGGTGCTGTGTTGTGGATTTAGAACGAAAATAATGTTTATAATAGACTGAAGTTTTAGTTGCTGTTTAACAGCACTTATGCTGGATTTCTTGGCTTCTCATACTGCCCTTATAATGAAGAGACTGAGTGTGCACATCAGTGACATCAGCTGGGCAGGGACACAAGACAGATAGCTTACCCAAACTGACCAAAGGAAAATTCCATAATGTATATCACAGAATTACAGAATCTCAGAATTGCGGGGGTTGGAAGGGACCTCAAGAGATCATTGAGCCCAACAGCTCTGCTTAAGCAGAAACCCTACAATAGGTCACACAGGGAGGCATCCAGATGAGTCTTGAATATCTCCATAGAAGGAGACTCCATAACCTCTCTGGGCAACCTGATCCAGTGCTCTGTCACCCTTACCATAAACAAGTTCTTCCACGTGTTAGTACAGAACTTCATATGCTCAAGTTTTAGACTGTTTCCTTGTTCTATCTTAATGCACCACTGAAAAGAGCCTGGCCTCATCCATTTGCCTCCCACCTCCCTTTAGATATTTATAAACATTTATCAGATCCCCTTCCTTCAGATCCCTCATCCGTCGAGATGATCAAGACAATATATTGCTCATAAGTCCCATAGACCTATGTGCATCCAGCTGGAGCAGCAAACCCTGCATGAGTTGAGAGTTGGCTGGGAATTTATTGTTCGTGCAGTCGTGGTCCTCCAAGTCAGGGCTCTGGGGGATCAAGGGCAGGTCATTGGTGTTGAAGACAGAGGCTGAGAAGACATTAAAAGTATCTGCTTTGCCTATGTCTGTATTTGTGATGCAGCCATCCTCATCAAGTTGCAGACCAATTTTTTTTTTCCTCTAGTCCTCCTTCGGCTGTTAACAGTCATTTTAAAGAGACCTCTATTGATTACATTCCTTGTATGTCCTTGCCTTTATACAAAAATAAAGCAGAGAGTTCTTATGTAAACATCTTTTCCATTTGATAGTAGAAATGATGAATAGAGTTGTTTTCTTGTAAAACAAACAAACAAACAAACAAAAAAACTCTCTAAGAGGCCAAAGACAAATGTGCGGTAAACCCTTTTTACTGATGGGGTCTGCGTGGCATTCTGCACCCTGATCAGAGGCCTATTCATTGCTGCTGCACAACTCGGGGTTCCTAGTTTCTGAAGGGGTATAAAATGATCTTTAAAATGTTGCCTATAAAGCATTTTATATGATACATTGCAGAATCAAAGTGGCTTTTTTACTCCAATTATCATAAACCTGCACCTCCTGGTACAAAATATCCCCTCTCACATCTTTTTTCCCAGACTCCTATCCCCTCCTTTCACCTCTTCCATCTCATATCCAAATCCCCTTTCCCCCAATGCCCTTGTTTCTTTATCCCTTCCCCCTTAACCCCCTTCTTTCACCTTCCCCCTTTCCCCAAAGCCCCTCTTCCTTTATCCCTTCCCCTACTCTCCCCTCTTCCCTTCTATTCCTCCCTCTGCCTCCTTCTCCCTCCCTCCCCCTACTCCTCTTCCCTACTCTCCCCTTCCATCTCCCCCTTTCCCCTCTGTTTTCCTCATCCAACTCCTCCCCGTTTTCCCCATCTCCCTCTTACCCTTCCCCCTCATCCTTCTTTTCTCTCTCCAGTCCTTTCCCCACCCCCTCCTTCATTCTCACTTCCACCCCTCCCCATCCAATCAATTCTTCCCCTCCATTCACTTTTGCCCATCTCCCTCCTCCACCCCTTTACAACTTTTTCTCTAAACCAATGTTTTCCCAAAAGTGGGAAAGCCAATAACAAGATGCACAGAAAAATATGGGAATATACCCCTAACGTGGCTTAATTCATGCATGACAAATCTAAGTTACTGTGGCCACAGGGTCTTCAACTCTCAGCACTTTGCTACCTAAGGAGAAACACTGTGACTTTGCAATACTAGATAAAACCCACTCTCGGGCAGTATGGCACCCATTGCAGGCAAGCTGACATTTCCCTTTTCTGACTGATTTAGAAGTTACCTGAATATCCCCAAACATTGCAGGGGTCAGACAACTAGGATGGGACAGGAAGCATCAGGGCATTTATCACATTCAGCACTTCTTTCTGCACCTCTCCTATTACAGAGAGGATTCTGCAAGCCACATTTAGAAGGAGGGGCAATGGGAAATACTATGAAGTGTTCAGTTGCTGCTACTCTTTGCTCTCTAGCATCTTTATTAGGGGACAAAGGAGTCTCCATGCAAGCACAAAGAAACAGCCCCATAACTACATAAGCTGGTTATACAACAGGGGTGAGTGGGGAGAGTTAGCCCCTCTTTCCCATCGTGTCACGTGAGCAGCTGTCAGAGGCTGGAATGGTGGAGGAGGCTGTCTCAGATGAATGCCTGGAAACAGCAGTCTTTCCTAATTTGTAAGAGCAAAAGGAGAACTCCATCCAGTACATGTAGATTATGGTGAACCCTATAGTTTTTCTTAATGTTGAATGGTATCAATCCTCATTTCTGTTGTCTGCGTTTCCTCTTCTTTCCTGTGTGGAGTAGGCAGCAGCTATTGAGCAGAGAAGGAATGAATTAAAAAAAAAAAAAAAAAGAAAAAAATTTGAAAAAGTAGGCAGAGGAGAAAAAGAAATGAAAGAGCTTAGGACAGTAAAGAGATGAAGAGTACCAGGAGTCTGTTCTTGCTGTAGCAATAGAAGAGGAAACAGAGGTAGGGACTCAGGAAGAAAAACGAAGGGGTGTGCGGATTACAGCAGCGGAAGAGGAAGACGTAGCTAGGATCCGGCGGGGCCTAAGATTCACTGTATCGCGGTGCCTGAAAAATCGCTGTTGGTAGATCCACCCCTTCCACCTCCTCCTCCTCCTCCCCCCCCTCCTTCCCCCGAGGGAGGGAGCTACAGTGAAGCAAGCTGAGGCTGTCGGAACAGACTCCTCTTTGCCTTCTTTCTTATTTCTATTGTTTATTTGCTTCGCGACAGGGGCTCAGTGTGTAAGGAGGGAGGGATCTAAGCTGGAGCGACGCCTGAACAGTCCGGTGGGAGCCTGGGGATAGGCCTGGGCTGCAGCCTCAAAACTAGGATGTCCCGACATGAAGGTGAGAGATCCAAGGGTGGGGCTGGTTAGCGACAGGGAAAGAGGAACGAAAGAAAGAAAGAGAAAAAAAAAAAAAAAAAAAAAAGAAGTATCCTTGAGCTCCGCACGGCTTTAGGGTTTGGTATGTTGCCGTGTGAGGTTGGTCAACATGGCGGCGCCGCCGTCACAGCGCGGGGCCTGTGGAGTCGGTCGCGGAAAGTGGCCGTGGTGGGAGGAGGGAGGCGATGACCAGGCCCCACTTTGCAGTGTCATGGGAGGAGAGGCGGTGGCCGTATCCATTACGGGTAGGCCTCGAGTCCCTTTTCTGTCGCCAATAAGTGCGCACGCTGGATCCGTGCTCACTGAGGTTGAGGAGCTTGCTGCAGCTTGAGGCAGGGCTCTGCTCTCTGTCACTTCTCGCTAATTTGTGGTTTGGACCTTGCCTCTGGACAAGAAGTGTGTCTGAGGCAGAAAACAGAGAAGAAACAGGAGAACTGTTTATTTTCGCTTCTCTTACTGCACTGTTTGAAGGATGTCCCTAAGGGAATTTGTTTTTGGGAGGGGAGGAGGAAAGTTTAAGGTGTATGAGGGTGGGAGGTGTGTGTTGAGGTGACTTGCTGACATCCTGTGAGTTGTGAATATCACAATGTGAAGGGAGAAGGGGCGCAGGAGGGAAAGAGGAGGCAGGCTTGGCATGATGTGCTCCCTGTGAAGAAAGTATCTCCAAGTTTCTTAGGGTAGGGAAGTAGAGAAAGGACTGTGGTGCATGAGATGCAAGGAAGGTAGTGCTTGAGGGGAGGCGATGCAAAGAAGGTGGCATGGCATTTAGGGGAAGTGGATTGCCTTGAGGTCTTCTTTAGTATAGGTTGTACGGCAGGTGGAGAAAGGACTCATGCGTGCAATTGGGAGAAAAAGAATTTGCATGATTCTCAAGGCCTTGTTTATGTCTATTTTGATAGCTTTGGCAGATTGAGAAGTAATCTTTTGTATTTTAAAAGAAGATACATGCTGATGTATAGTAGCAGCTTTTGTAATATTAAGAGAGTTAATCCTACATATATTTCTATTTGTTCCTGTTCCTCTGTATTCTTATGGCTTCTTGTGAATAGTTAAGGATTAATTAGGAGGGAAAAAAAAAAAGCTGTTAGAAGTATGGAGGGAAAACTGAAAGTTTCTTGAGAGGTTAATTTTTTTTTTCTGTGTTAGGAACTGAATTTAATACCTGTCTCCATACATGATTTAGATTATCTGTAGAGCTATGAAAATAATCCTTTTAAAAGGAATGGAGATATCTTTAATCTTAATGTTTTGAAAGCAGTGTGCTAGAAAAACTATGTTAGTGATTAATAATACTGATTTCTATATAGAGGGTTGGTAGCTTGATGCTAAAATAGAACATGATAGATCTTTGCATATTGAAGACCAGTTTTGCCTGAATCTGCTAACACGTCTGTAGTAAAGGTACAAAGTCCTCTTGGCTCTTTTATAATACTTTTTATTTTTTTCCTAAAGAGATAGAGTTGTTGGATTATCTGCATCCTTTGTAAATAATGAGGCAAATGCTAACAACATTCAGTAAAATAAGGATTAATAACAAAGTTTATTGGTGTGGTTTTATTGAAGAAAGTACTTTGTAAATTGCTGTACTGATAGATAGCAATGATATGTAATTTTAAGTATTGTAGTATGATGCAGTCTTGTTATATTGCTATGAATCAAGCTACAAAAGTGGTGTTGTGTTCTCTGATTGTTCAGTGTTAACTCTTGCAAATCTCTGAAATGCTGTGAAATGGTAGTACTTGTTAAAAATATTTCAGTCTTAGAGTGATGCTTTAATAAAGGAGAATTATCAAAATACTTTTTAAAGTTTGTTTGATAGAGATTATATGTAGGTCTGAAAGTAATACCTGCTATTTATTTCCATAGAAACTATAACAAATACAAAGAGCACAGTAACACTGACAGAGAAAATTCTTAACTATAAAACACTATTTTTCAACATAGTCACCACCATTAGCCGATTCACAGGGATGAACTGATTGAGACAGTTTTCATTTTCTGTTTTGACAGCTGTGCATAGCTATCTGGAATCTGGCTTGTCTTTCATGTTGCTGTCATCACTGCTGAAAAGCATTGCCCACTGCCTCATTGTGCAGACATCCACTGTTTGGTCTCCATCAACATTCAGCAAGTGTTGATGAATGTCAATGGGTGCCATTTTTTCACATGGAGGAATTCAGTGACACACCTTTGCTTCATACAAACTTCCATGTCAAACACTATTTTGTCAGGCTGCACCCCTGCTGCCGTTTGCTGCACAGCAACAAAACGTTATGGAATATTGTTGGGAGGGTTCAATCTCTACTGCCATACCACCAACATCTGCCTGTGACATTGTGGGCCAACATAATAAAATAGGAGGCACTACTTTCAGAGCACTCCTTGTATTTTTGAGATTTTTTTTTTCCCTAGTTAGTATTAGGTTTTATTTGTAGGGAAAGAAGGAGAATGTATATTTTTTTCTGTCTTTATATTCAGCAAAAATCAAAGTATGGAAATAATGGGAAGTGTGTTTTCTTTAAAAATGGAAATAGTTATCCTCTAATATCTTAAGTGTTTTTCTGTTGTATTGTTGACGTAAACATCTTGAAATATATTAAAAGAAAGCCTATCAAAACTGATGTGAGATAAAGCTGCACCAACAGTTGTACTTGGATAGATTTTTATAGGAAAGTGTTTTGAGTTTTCTTCATGATTTTCTTTTATTCCTCATTTAAAAATTAACATGTTAATTTTAAATTAGTTACAGGGTTAGAATAAGTTATGTTGATGTACGATATGTGGCTGCAAGTTGATGGCAGTTGTTTTTGGAAAGATAAGGTGTAGGAGAAAAGCAAGCTTCAGTAATATTAGCAATTTGTATCTCTGCTGCCTGTTCTTGTGATAATGTCTTGTTCTTGAAGTTACAAATAAGGGTTGATTCAGTTATCAAGTTCTTGCCAGAATTAGTGTTGTGATGGAGAAGGATGTATTTGACAAGATAAATGATGGAGAATGTGGAATTCATGTGTCTCAGAGCACTAAAGTTTTTGATAGAGGTGTAAACTTAATTTTTATTAGGGTCTCTTGTCAATTTCTTTTGTCACAGTGTCTTACCTCTAGATCTGTATCCACGACGGGGACAGCAGGCCCACCAGCCCGGAAAGGGGGGGGAAGAGGAACAAAAGGGGAAAAAAAAACAACATGGCAACAATCTGAGGAGGAAAATTAATTTAATAATTATAAAGAAAGCCAAGTTAATTTGGATTGTAGGTAATAAATAAAACAAATGAGAGTTTCTGAAAATAGAGGTTCTTACTCTGATCTTGTGAATTTGTCAGTTTTCATCTTTCCCACCAACCAGAAAATAGAAACAGAACAGTGAAGTTTTCTGGGAGCTGTAGTATATTTTTTCTCTTCTGAGGCAGGTAAACAGAACTGTCGACAATCCACAAAACTGCAGCATTAACTCTTAACTCCCAGTGCGCTACCTGATGTTATGATGTGGAATACCAATAAAAAAAAATCATAAAACCACAACAGCTTTGTGAGAAATTGTCATGTTGTGAATCAGAAATTTGTTGGGAAACAGGGAAAGAATAGACTTAAACAGTAGGTATTTTCCTGGGGAGTAGGGGAACCATGTCAGAATAGGCCCCTTGTGCAGGAACCAGAGGCCACTGAGTGGGGACTGTGGAGGAGCAGAGAGATTTCCTTAGTGCGTGTGGAGAAATCCTCACTGGAGCTGGCTCCTGATGTGAACTGCTGCCTATGTAGAAGAGCTCCTGTAGGAGAAGGGGAGAAATGTGAGGAAGGAGCATGGAGACTAGTTATGAGCTAATCAGTCCCCTGTTCCACACTCCCCTAAGTCTGAGTCTCCTCTTTTAGTTTGAAACCGTTTTCCCTTGTCTTGCTACAGCAGGCCCTGCTAAAGAGTCTGTCCCCTTAACTTTTATAGCCCCCCCCATTAGATAGTAAAAGGCTGCTATCATATCTCCCTAGAGCCATCTCTTCCAGGCTGAACAGTCCCAGAGATAGAATGTTTGGGAATGTAGGAATGAAGTTGAGCCTAGGAAGAAGGGGTGGGTTGATGGAAAATAGTGTTCAGTTTATTGGTTGTGCATTTTTTGCCTGATGTATGTCTGTGTTGGTTGTATTTTACAAAAAAATTTACTTGGATGGGGATCTTCAAATTGCTGGGGATCTCAATATAGATAAGCTTCTCTGAGCTGGACTTCTATGACTGTTAGAACTAAATCTCTGAATGAAGTCCTTGCAGCTAGACTACAGATTTGTGAATTTGACTATTAAAAGGTATGCATCAGAAAAATTCAAGCTGTCCTTTAAGGACATCAAAGTTTTGCAAAAGTAAGCTATAGAGAATGCAACTCTATAAATTACTATTTAAACTTATTTAAAAAATAAACAAACAAAAAAACCCTCCAAGACTTGATTCCAGACTGCTGTCTGAAGTTTCAGGGAACAGGGAATCTGTAGAGCACAAATGCTTAGAATCATAGAATCAATAAGGTTGAAAAAGACTGCTACGATCATCTAGTCCAACCGTCAACTCAGCACCACCATGCCCTCTAAACCACATCCCTCAGTGCCATATCTACCCTTTTCTTGGAAACCTCCAGGAATGGTGACTCCACCACCTCCCTGGGCAGCCTGTTTCAGTGCATTATCACTCCTGAGAATAAATTTTTCCTAATATCCAACCTGAACCTCCCCTGGTACAACTTAAGGCCTTTACTTCTATCACTAGTTATCTGGGAAAAGAGGCCAACCCAACTCCTATCTCACTACAACCTCCTTTCAGGTAGTTGTAGGGAGCTAGGTGGTCTCCCCTGAGCCTCCTCTTGTCCAGAGGAAATAATCCCAGTTCCCTCAGCCAATCCTCATAAGACTTGTGTTCCAAACCCGCCTCCAGCTTTGTTCCCCTTCTTTGGACACGTTCCAGTGCCTCAATGTATTTCTTGCAGTGAGGGGTCCCAAACTCAATACAGTACTCAAGGTGTGACCTCCGCAGTGCTGAGTACATAGAGATGACCATCTCCCTGTTCCTGCTGGCAGCACTATTTCTGACACAAGCCAGGATGCCACTGGCCTTCTTGACCACCTAGGCACACTGCTGGCTTATGTTCAACTGGCTGTTGACTAATACCCCCAGATCCTTTTCCTCTGTGCAGCTTGCCAACCACTCTGCCCTAAGCCTGTAGCAACGCACAGAGTTGATGTGGCCAAAGTGCTGGACCTAGCACTTTGTCGTGTTGAAACTCATACAGTTGGCCTCAACTAATTAGTCAAGCCTATCCAGATCTTTCTGTAGAGCCTTCCTACTCTCAGGCAGATGAACACTTCCTCTCAACTTAGTGTCATCTACAAACTTACTTACTTACTGCCCGAATACTGACCCCTGAAGAACAACACTAGTGACTGGTTGCCAGATGGATTGAACTTCATTCACCACCACCCTCTGGGCTTGGCCACCCAGACAGTTTTTTACCCAGCAAAGTGCATACCTGTCCAAAGTGGACAGGTATTTTTTATTTTTAGTGCTAGTGGTGGCAATGGTGATGAGGAGACGGTTGGACTAGATGATCTTATAGGTCGTTTCCAACCTTGTGATTCTATGATTCTATGAAACCATAGGCTGTCAGCTTATCCAGGAAAATTCCCTTCTCAGGGAAACACAGGGCCCCATTTGCAGACCTGACCTGACCCGTAGGGAGGTGTGCTGCCTCCCTGGGGCCCGCATCATGGATATCACCAAAAAACTCTCGGGTGTGGTTCACTCCTCTGATTACTACCCGCTACTGATAGTTCAGGTAGGCAGTGATGAAATTGCTCAGGTAAGCCTGCGAACTGTCAAAAAGGATTTCAGGAGTTTAGGGCGAACGGTTGAAGGAGAGGGTGTGCAAGGTATTTTCCTCTCTCCCTTGCGGGGGGGAGTGAGGGATACAGAGCAGACTAGGAAAACACAGGCTTTGAATAAGTGTCTGAAAGGTTGGTGCCGCCATGGGAACTTTGGGTTCTTTGACCATGGGGCAGTTTACTTGGTGCCTGGCCCGATGGCTGAGGACAGGTCTTGCCTGTCTCAGAGGGAAAGCAGATCCTAGCCCAGCAGCTGGCAGGGCTTGTAGAGAAAGCTTTAAACTAGGTATGAAGGAGGGTGGGAATAAAATGACGCTTGCTAGGGTGGAGTGAGTCGTTCAGAAATTTCAACTAGATTTGATGGGGGAAGTGGGTAGAGGTCAGTGGAACAGAGAATGGCTTGGGAATGTTGTTGTTGTAGGAGATGACGGGGATAAGCTTCTGAACTGTCCTGTAGGATTTTCTGGGAACTCCTCAGAAGAGGTAATGTTGCTGACACCCCCGTCTTAAACCTTCTCGTGTTCCTCTAGGAAATGGTGAGGGAAAACTTCAGAATTCTTTCAGAAGTTTGAGGGAGGGCCCTTCTAGAAAGGTAGTGTGCCAGAAAGCCCAGGTGAAGTGCCTTTACACTTGTCAACATTTTAGGGGCTGGTTCTCGTTTACCTTCAGTGGCCTCTGCAACTTCTCATGTTGGGCTCCACACAGCAGATGTTCATGCACAATGCTTCCCCACAATACAACACGATCCATCAGTGAACAGGGCATATTTCTTTTCATTTTCTTGTATTTCATTATATGGTGGGGCCTCTTTAGCTCGTGATACATTTTCTCCTGGTGATGTTCCAAACTTTTTACCTTCAGGCCCATCCATGGTCACCTCTAGGATTCCTGGACAGCTGAGGTTCCCCATGCGAGCTTGTTGTGTAATCAACGCAATCCACTTGCTCCAAGCGGCATCAGTAGCATGATGGGTGGAGGGAACCTTTCCCTTGAACATCCAGTTGAGCAGTTCAGCACTGGCAGTCGAGTGCTAGAAGGAGCTGCGTTTCAGTACCGATTACTTCGGAAGCAGCCCGAACCCCCTCATATGCAGCTAAGATCTCCTTTTCCAGGAAAAAGAAACCCTTGGAGAAACCCTTGACCAGGACTTGCTTGGACTTGTTCATCTGTGTCCTCAGCAAGCTTTGAGACAATGATGTAAAAGAATAATCTCTTACACTTGTTCCCCATTCAGAAGTTGATTCCTCAACTAGAGAGTCAGGGTGTGATCAGCAAAACTCACTCACTTGATAACAGTCCCATATGGTCAGTGCGTAAAGCCAGTGGAGAATGGTGGACTACCGTGGCCTGAATGAAGTCACACAAACCACTGAGTGCTGCTGTACCAGGCATGTTAGAACTCCAGTATGAACTGGAGTCAAAAGCAGACCATGCCACCATTGACATTGCTAATGCCTTTTGCTCCATTCCTTTGGCCACAGAATGTAGGCCTCAGTTTGCTTTCACCTGGATGGATGTTCAGTATACTTGGAATCGTTTGCCCCAAGGGTGGAAACATAGTCCAGCAGTTTGCCATGGGTTGATCCAGGGTGCACTGGAACCAGGTGGTGCTCCTGAGCACATGCAGTACATTGATGACATTATTGTGTGGGACAACACAGCAAGGGAACTTTTTGAGAAAGGAGACCAAATAATCCAGATCCTTCTGCAAGCTGGTTTCGCTATTAAGTGAAACAGTGTGAAAGGACCTCCACAGGAAATTCAGTTTGTAGGAATAAAGTGGCAAGCTGAATGTCGTCACATCCCAACAGATGTTGTCAACAAAATCTCTGCCATGTCTCTGCCCACTAATAAGAAAGAGAGATAATCTTTTCTGGGCATAGTGGGCTTTTGGAAAATGCATGTTCCAAACTACGGCCTCATTGTAAGCCCCCTTTATCAGGCGACACAGAAAAAGCATAATTTTGCATGGGGCCCTGAGCAGTGGCAGGCTTTTGAGCAGATTAAACGGGAGATAACCCGAGCCATAGCTCTGGGGCCAGTAAAGATGGGACAGGATGTAAAGAACATTGTCTACAATGCTGCTGGAGAGAAAGGTCCCACTTGGAGTCTGTGGCAAAGAGCTGCAGGAGAGACCCGAGGCCAAACCCTGGGATTCCGGAGTCAAGCATGCACGGGGTAAGAAGAGAGCTACACTCCCAACTGAAAAGGAGATCTTAGCCACGTATGAGGGAGTTCAGGCTGCTTCCAAAGTAATCAGTGTTGAGACGCAGCTCAGAAAGATGGGAATGTTCAATGTGTACCTAAGTGTAATTTGATTTTCGGGATGTGGAGTCAGTAATTCAATTTATATGTATATATGTGTGTGTAAGTTTAGTGCTTGTTAATTAATGTTTGTATATATAAAGCATGATGCAGTGATGTGGAATAAGGGGTGGAATGTGATGGTTTTAAGATTTTTGGTTATTGGTATTCCACATGATAACATCATGTAGTGCACTGGAAGTTAAAGATTTAATGCTCCAGTTCCGAGTACCTGTCCCGGAAAAGAACAACTTATTCTCCCAGAGGATTGTTTGCTGTTTTCTTGCATTCTGATATCTTGTTTAGTAAATTCATGTTTTTTCTGCTCAGATGGTTGGCTGTTGTTTTGTTTTTAGTCCCGTCTCCCTTCCTTTTCCCCTTTTCCATTTTTTCGCTTTTCCCCTTTTCCCCTTTTCCATTCACCGGGGTGTGGATCTGTATGTCCCACCACCCTGCTAGTCAGGAAACTGGGCTGAGCCATACAGTAAATCTTTGACAGAGGCATTCACTGTAGGGCTGGACCAGTCTCTGAGTAACCTGATCTAGCTGTAGATGTCCCTGTTCATTGCAGGGGAGTTGAACCAGATGACCATTAAGGATCCCTCCCTACTCTATTCTATGATTCTATGATTTTTATGACCATGACAATCAGTCTCTGGTTCATCACTGGCGAAAATGAATTGTTAATGGGGGTGACTATGTTGAAGAACAGTGGTTTCTAGCTGAGAATTTGCTCTACCAAGTAGTGTTATTCTGCTCTGTGAATCTGCTGCAGTTTCCCCTGCATATGCAGCTAAGATTTCCTTTTCAGGTGGAGTGTAGCACTCTTCCGACCCCCTGTAGGCTCGGCTCTAGAATCCCAGGGGTCAGCCTCGGGTCTCTCCTGAGGCCCTTTGCCACAAACTCCAAGTGGGACCTTTCTCTCCAGCAGCAGTATAGAGGATGTCCTTTAAAACCTGTCCCGTCCATACTGGCCCCAGGGCCACGGCACGGGCTATCTCCTGCTTAAGCTGCTCAAATGCTTGCTGCTGCTCAGGACTCCAGGGGGCTTACGATGAGGCTGTAGTTTGGAACATGCATTCTCCAAAAACCCTCTACATCCAGAGAAGATTGTGTCTCTTTCTTATTAGTGGGCAGTAATGAAAAAAAACATGGCAGTAATTTGTCAATCACATTTGTTGGGATGTGATGATGTCCATCTTGCCACTTTATCCCTAGGAACTGAATTTCCTTGGCTTTATCTTTGCTTCGCTTAATAGCAAAGCCAGCACGCAGAAGGATCTGGATTATTTGCTCTCCTTCCTCAAAAACTTCCTTTGCTGTGTTGCCCCACACAATGGTGTCATCGATGTAGTGTAAGTGCTCAGGAGCACCTCCCAGTTCCAGTGCAGCTTGAATAAACCCATGGCAAATGGTTGGGCTGTGTTTTCAACCCTGGGGCAAACGATTCCATGTATACTGAATGCCCCTCCAGGTAAAAGCAAACTGTGGCCTGCATTCTTTGGCCAAAGGAATGGAAAAGAAGGCATTAGCAATATCAGTGGTGGCATACTATTTGGCTGCTATTGACTGCAGTTCATACTGGAGTTCTAACATGTCCGGTACAGCAGCACTCAGTGGGGGTGTGACTTCATTCAGGCCACGGTAGTCATAGAATCATAGAATCACCAAGGTTGGAAAAGACCTAAAAGATCATCCAGTCCAACCGTTCACCTATTCCCAAAAGCTCCCACTAAACCATGTCCCTCAACACAACATCCAGTCTTTCCTTGAACACCCCCAGGCTCGGTGACTCCACCACCTCCCTGGGCAGTCCATTCCAGTGCCTGACCACCCTTTCTGAAAAGTAATACTTCCTCATGTCCAGCCTGAATCTCCCCTGCCGTAGCTTGAAGCCATTCCCTCTGGTCCTATCACTAATGACACGAGAGAAGAGGCCGACCCCCAGCTCACTACAACCTCCCTTCAGGAAGTTATAGAGAGCAATGAGGTCTCCCCTGAGCCTCCTCTTCTCCAGGCTGAACATTCCCAGCTCCTTCAGCCTCTCCTCATATGGCCTGTGTTCCAGACCCCTCACCAGCTTTGTTGCCCTCCTTTGAACGCGTTCCAGGGCCTCAATGTCTTTCTTGCAGTGAGGGGCCCAAAACTGGACACAGTACTCGAGGTGCGGCCTCACTAGTGCTGAATATAGGGGAAGAATGACCTCTCTGCTCCTGCTTGCAATGCTGTTTCTGATGCAAGCCAGGATGCCATTGGCCTTCTTGGCCACCTGAGCACACTGTCGGCTCATGTTCAGCCGAGCATCAATCAATACCCCCAGGTCCATTTCCTCTACGCAGTCCTCCAGCCACACCGTCCCAAGCCTGTAGCGTCGCCTGGGGTTGTTGTAGCCGAAGTGCAGGACCCGGCATTTGGCCTTGTTGAAACTCATCCCATTGGCTTCAGCCCAGCTCTCCAGCCTGTCCAGATCCCTCTGTAGGGCCTCGCTACCCCCAGGCAGATCCACACTCCCAGCCAATTTGGTGTCATCTGCGAATTTACTGAGGGTGCACTCAATGCCCTCATCCAGGTCATCAATAAAGATATTGAAGAGGACAGGCCCCAGCACCGACCCCTGGGGAACACCACTCACGACCGGTCGCCAGCTGGATTTAACTCCATTCACCACCACTCTCTGAGCCCGGCCCTCCAGCCAGCTCCTTACCCAGCCAAGAGTGTACCCATCCAAGCCTCGGGCTGCCAGCTTCTGCAGGAGAATGCTGTGGGAGACGGTGTCAAAGGCTTTGCTGAAGTCTAGGTAGACCACATCAACAGCCTTTCCCTCATCCACCAGAAGGGTCACTAGATCATAGAAGGAGATCAGGTTGGTCAAGCAGGACCTGCCCTTCACGAACCCATGCTGGCTTGGCCTGATCCCCCGCTCATCCCGCACATGCCGCGTGATCTCCCTCAAGACAATCTGCTCCATAACCTTCCCTGGCACCGAGGTCAGGCTAACAGGCCTGTAGTTCCCCGGATCCTCCTTACGACCATTCTTGAAAATGGGAGTCACGTTGGCAAGCCTCCAGTCTTCTGGGACCTCACCAGTCAACAAGGAGCGCTGAGAAATGATGGCAAGCGGCTCGGCTATCACCTCCGCCAGTTCCCTCAGCACTCTCGGGTGGATCTCATCTGGCCCCATCGACTTGTGACAGTCCAGTTGGAGGAGTAGGTCTCTGACTGTTTCTTCCAGAATCACAGGGGGGTTAGTGTGCTCCCCAGCCGAGATTACCAGGTCAGAGAGAGGAGTGTCCTGAGGATAACTGGTCTGACTTTTAAAGACAGACGTAAAGAAGGCATTCAGAACCTCTGCCTTTTCCTTATCCTCAGTGGTCACATTCCCAGCCTCATCCAGCAAAGAGTGGATATTCTCCTTTGTCCTCCTCTTACTGTTAATGCATTTATAAAAGAGTTTCTTATGCCTTTTCACCCCAGCGGCTAGGTTAAATTCAAGCTGGGCTTTTGCCTTTCTGATTTCACCTCTACACATCCTAACGACTTCCTTGTATTCATTCTGAGTGGCCTGTCCCACTTTCCACAGGCGGTAGATTCTCTTTTTCTCCCGGAGCCTCAAGAATAGCTCCCTATTCATCCACGCCGGTCTTCTTCCCCGCCGGCTCATTTTGCAGCTCAGGGGGACTGCCTGCTCCTGCGCCCTTACGACTTCCTTCTTGAAGAGCAACCAGCTCTCTTGGACCCCTTTACTCGCTAAGACTGAATGCCAGGGGACTCCCCCTATTAGTCCCCTGAACAATTCAAAGTCCGCCCTCCTGAAGTCCAAGGTAGCAGTTTTACTATTCCCCCTCCAGGCTCCACCATGAATCGAGAAGTCTATAATTTCATGGTCACTCTGTCCAAGAGAGCCTCCAACCTCCTCATCCCCCACCAAACCTTCCCTGTTTGTGAACAGCAGGTCTAGTGGGGCAGTTCCTCTCGTGGGCTCGAGATTGACTAGAGAAGGTGTTTGGGAGTACCAGGTCCAGTCAAACAAGAACGAACTGGTTGAGGATGCAGAAGACTTGAGATGGAGTTGAAAAGCCTGAGAAGAATGAACAAGGGAAACAGTAGGTAGACTCACTGTGTTAAACTTTGGGGGAAAGCAGATTTTGACTTGTTCGAGAATTTGCTTGGCACGGGATCTCATAGGAGACTGCACAAGAGAACAAAGGGGCCCAGGATGGCTTCAAGGACAACCTCTTCAAAGCACAAGTCCCGTTCTCACATACACAAAACCAAGCAAGTGTTGCAGAAAGCCAGCTTGGATGAACAGAGAATTCTAAACTGAACTCACACAAGAAAAAGAAGTGCACAGAAAGTGGAAAGAGGAATGGGTTACCCAAGAGGAGCGTAGAGACATTGAGCACGCAGGAATGAAGTTCGGAAAGCCTGAGCTCAGCTGGAGTTGGAACTAGAGAGGGAGGTAGAGGACAACTGGAAAGGTTACAATGGCAGCAAAAGGGAGGCTAAGAAAACTGGACCTAACGCTCAATGAACATGGAAAAAGCCAAGATACTTAGTCTCTTTATCTTGGTTTTCCTTGGATTGCCTTATAGCATCTTGGGTCCCTGAGCCTAGTGACAGTCTGTGGGAGTGAAGTATTACCCACAGTAGAAGAAGGTTATGTTAGGGCCCACTTAAGCCAATTGCAGATGGGACCAGATGGGATGCATCTGAAAGAGTTGACTGATGTCATTGTGAGCCCGCTCTTTTGAACATAATAAAATATGCTTATTAGCCAAAACATAAGGGCTTTAAATTTTGAGCAGTATACATTCTGCTTTCAGAGTCCCTTTGTGCATGGCAAAAAATGTCAAAACAGTATGTGTTGGGTTGATCTTGCCCACCACACCAAGCTCTTGCAACCACACCACGCTCTCACTCCCCGTCCTCAGAAAGACAGGGAGAAAATATGATGAAACAAAAAAAGCTTCTGGGTTGAGATAAGGACAGGAAGATCACTCATCAATTACCATCATGGGCAAAACAGATTCAGCTTGGGGAAGATTAATTCATTGTGCACTGATAACAGAGTAGGGCAGTGAGAACTAAAAGCAAACTAAAACCACCTTCCCCTCCCCACCTCATTCTTCAGCCTCCTCCCCCTCAAGCAGTGCAGAGGGATGGGGAAAGGGGGTTACAGTTAGTTCATAACGCTTGGTCTCTTCCACTCCTTCCTCCTCACTCTCTTCCCCTGCTCCAGCATGGAGTCCCTCCCACGGACTGCAGGCCTTCCTGAACTGATCTGACCTGATGTGGGCTTCCCATGGACTGCAGTTCTTGAAGAACTGCTCCAGCGTGGATGGATATTTGTTCCAACGTGGCACTCCATGGTCAGCAGGGGACAGCCTGCTCTACCATAGTCCTCTCCATGGGCACCAGTGCCTGGAGAACCTCTTCCCCTTCCTTCTTCATTGACCTTGGTATCTGCAGGGTTGTTTCTCGCTACATTTTCTCACTTCTCTTCCAGCTACTGTGACACAGCTAAACAGGTCACAAACAACGTTGCTCATTGGCTCAGCTTTGACCAGTGGTGGTTCCTTTTTAAAGCCAGCTGCAACTGGATCTTATTTAACATGGGACAGATTCTGGACTCTTCTCGGAGGACAAAACCCTGCCACATAAACCCAGTACACAGTGAATCAAAATTGGGGTGCTAACACAGGAACAAACATGGTCAAATACAGAATTGTTCACCAGAATTTAATAACTTATCTTGGGGGAGAGGAGGCAGGGAAGAAAAACTAAGACCATTTTAGCTTTATCTATTTTCAAAATGAAGTATATTTATTTCAACTCTTATACATAGATTGGAATTCAAAAGAACCTGTGTGTGTATCTTTTTCTATCAGCAAGCCTTTCCAGATAGTGGATGTTGCCTTTGGACAGGCTTTTGACATAGTCTTCCATGGTATCCTTATACCCAGTTCATATCTCACAAAATTGACGAAGTAGATGATCATGTGGTGTTGGTGGGTGGGGGAAAAAGGTTTTATTGCTGGAATTGGAGGGTTGTGATCAGCGGTACAAAGTTCAACTGGTGGTCAATTACCAGTGGTCTCTTTTTGGGGTGGATACTTGGGTCAGTACTGTTTGATGTCTTTTAACAACTGGGTAATAAACCTTTGTGCACTCTCTACAAGCTTGTAGGTAATCAATTGTGGGGAACGGTCAATGTGTTCTGAGTCTGGGCTGCTATTCAGAGGAACCTTGTACAATTCAACAGTGAGAAATGCCAAGTCTTGCACCTGGGGAGAAATAACACCCTACACCAGTTCAGGCTGAGCACCAACTAGCTATAAAGCAGCTTTGCAGAAAAGGAGCTGTAGGCCCTGGTGGAGAAGTTCAGTATGAGGCATCGGTATGCCCTTGTAGTGAAGGCCAACCCAATACTGGTCTGTGTTAGCAAGTATATAATACTCAGTCAAGGGAAGAGATTCTTCCCCTGTATTCATCACTTAAGGCGCAAGGTATGGTCTTGTACTAGGGAACACAGAACTATATACAAGATAGGCATGAACATACTGGAGCGAGTCTGGTGGATGCCACCAAGATGGTTGGGGGATGGAGCGTGCGATGTGTAAAGGGGGAATGAAAAAAAACCCTTGTATCTCTTGAAGATAAGGCTCAGAAAGATCTTATTCCTGTCTAAAACTACCTAATGGGAGGGAGTCACGGTCATGAGTGGTGTTCCCCAAGGGTCAGTATTGGGGCCCGTCCTGTTCAATATCTTTATCGATGACCTGGACAAGGGGATTGAGAGCACCCTCAGTAAGTTTGCAGATGACGCCAAGTTGGGAGGAGGTGTCGGTCTGCCTGGAGGTAGGAAGTCCCTACAGGGGGATCTAGACAAGCTGGGTCGCTGGGCTGAGGCCAACAGGCTGAAGTTCAACAAGACCAAGTGCCGGGTCCTGCACTGTGGCCACAACAACCACAGGCAACGCTACAGGCTTGGGGCAGAGTGGCTGGAAGATCGTGTGGAAGAACTGGACCTGGGGATGTTGGTCAACGTTTGGCTGAACATGAGCCATCAGCATGCCCAGATGGCCAAGAAGGTCAGTGGCATCCTGGCTTGTATCAGAAACAGTGTTGCCAGCAGGAGCATGGAGGTGATTGTCTCTCTGTACTCAGCACTGCTGAGGTCGCACCTCGAGTACTGCACTGAGTTTTGGACCCCTCACTACAAGAAATACATTGAGGCCCTGGAGCACATCCAGAGAAGGGCAACAAAGCTGGTGAGCGGTCTGGAGCACAGGTCTTATGAGGAGCAACTGAGGAAACTTGGATTGTTTAGTCTGGAGGAGGCTCAGGGGAGATCTTATTGCCCTCTACAACTACCTGAAAGGAGGTTGTAGTGAGGTGGGAGTTGGCCTCTTCTTTCGCATAACTAGCGATAGGACTAGAGGGAATGGCCTCAAGTTGTGCCGGGGAGATTCAGGTTGGACATTTGTCATGGTTTTACGTTTTTTGAGGTTTCAGTATTCCACATCAAAACATCATGTAGTGTACGGGGCATTGAAGTGTCAATGCCCCAATTCCAGGTACCTATCCCTGTACATTACAGAAGTCACGGGATCTGGCCCTTCCGGGTGGGGGGGGGGGGGCGCTCTCTTGCTGCCTTGCAGTGGGTGCTGGAGGGTGCTTTCCTAGCCGTTCCAAGCTTTTCAGGTTTGACTCGGTCCCGGGAACTCTCTCTCTCATCTTGTCTGATTTATTAGTCTCAATTTCAATTAAATTGTATTATACTGTGTTATCTTGTATTCCGGTATTATAGTAAAATAAGTTTTCCTCCACAGATTGTTGCCGCTGTTCTTTTCCTCCCTTCCTTCCTTCCCATTTTTGTGGGACTGGGGTGGGGGGGGAGGGCAGAGGCCTGTTGCCCCTCTGTCACAGACATAGATTGATCTAGTCAACTCCGTGACAACATTAGGAAAAATTTCTTCTCCAAAAGAGCCATCTTGAGTAACATGAACGTCCAACTCAGCAGGGAGGGTAGGATCGAATATACCCAATGTCTGAGCTTGTTTAACTGCCAGTTTCGCTTGTTGGAAAGCATCCTGTTCTGTTTTCCCCCACTCCCATAGCTGCCCCTTTTTTGTGAGTCTGTATAGTGGCCTTAGCAGCTGCGCTAGGTGAGGTATAAAGGAACGCCAATAACCCAATATACCTAGAAACGCTTGCCGCTGCTTTGATGTTGCAGGGACTGGGAACGCCTGAACCTTATCTATAACAGCACTGGGTAGCACTCTGGTCTTTCCTGACCAAACCACCCCCAGGAATTTTACAGACAGGCCCGGACCTTGCACCTTTTGGGGATTTATAGCCCATCCCCCCTGTTGTAAATAGGTGATTAATGAACCTGCTGCCTGTCCTACTGCCTCCAGTGAGTCGGATGTCAGCAGGAGATCATCAATGCAATGATATAGGTTAATATCATCATGTTTTCTCCAATCAGCTCGGTCACACACCACTAGATTGTGACAATACGTTGGTGAATGCACGTACCCCTGTGGCAGGACCTGAAAGGTCCACTGCCTGCCTCCCCACGTAAACGCAAACTGATTTTGCGATTCCTCAGCAATTGGAATACTGAAGAATGCATTTGCTAGATCTAGGACACAAGGATAGGTTTTTATCTCCCTACTCAATGTGTCCATTAGGGAGGCAGAATTGGGTATGGCCGCATGAATAGGCAGCGTGACCTTATTTAATTCTCTGTAATCTACTGTCATCCTTCATGTGCCATCCGACTTTTGCACTGGCCATATGGGGGAGTTATATGGGCTGTGTGCAGGTCTTACAATGCCCACTTCATCAAATTCCTGCACCGTTCTCGATATTTCATCTTACCCACCCGGGAGTCTATACTGTCTAACATAAGTAATCCGGCGTGGTTTCAGCAGGCAAACAGGCCCATGTTTCGCATGGCCTCTTCATATTGCCTGCACCACACGAATACTGATACATCTCTGTCCAAGCCTGAACTCTCCCACAGTTGTTTGGAGAGCCAGACCCCATACAATGTCTATGCCCAGGATGTATTCTTGGACTGGGGCAATAGACACCTTGTACTCCTGGGGTGGGAGACACCCAACCCCTAATTTTAGCCATACTTTTGAAGGTCCTCCATGGAGGACCACACCCCTGTAAGTAAGGGTAAGTCCGATTTATTCGGCCATTCCATACGGCAGGCCGCCATTAGCCATTCTAGTATAGAATGGTTTTCATCACGATATTGATTACCCACGTATAACCTCTCTCTGAAAGCAGGATGGACAATCATGGTGGCCAACTTGGCTATTTCTGGGCCATTCACCAAGACACTTTCTGCCCCAGAACCCCACAGTTTTAATAACCAAGCCAGCACACTTTCTCTAGGCTTCTGCCAAAATCGCTGTACTAAGTCCATCAATTCGGTTGCCGTGAGTATAATCAAGATGCTACAATCACAGTGTAATTGTGTATAATCAATAGATATCAAGATGATATAATCACAATAATATCAAGACAATAAGGCAAAGTAAATAACGATCACAAAAAAGAATAAGTGGAAGAGCTTATCCTTCGGTTGAACTCACCAGAAAAAACCAAGAAAGGCAATCACCAGAAGAGTTCTTTCCCCACTGGGAGCCAGCTCTTAGGTCTAGGAGGGGTGGAGTCAGGCTCCCCCCCTTCTGGCAGCACAGGTGAATTGCCTTCACCTGTGCTCCTCTGGCTGACTCATGGCTCATCTCATGTGATTAATCAGAGGTTCAGGCCGTGACTCAGCAGTTCCCATACACCCTGTAAGGCCAAGCCGTTATGTGTAAATGAGTCTTGGCAGGGGGCCATTGAGGGGGAGAGAGAGGGAGGGGGGGAGAGAGAGGGAGGGGGAGAGAGAGGGAGGGGGAGAGGGGGGCGGGAGAGAGGGGGGGGGAGAGGGGGGAGAGAGGGGGGGGGGGAGGGGGGGGAGGATCAGAATTGCCTTCACCTGTGCTCCTCTGGTTGACCGATGGCTCGCCTCAGGTGATCAATGTGAGGTTCAGGCCGTGCCTCAGCAGTTCCCATACATTCCTGAAGCACAAAGATGACTGCAGTGCTGAGAACAAACACCAGGTTAGTTTCCCAACCAGTAATTTTATCCTATCTGTCACAGAGTTGACCAGATCAATCTATGTCCGTGACAGGGGCGATAGGCCTCTGCCCTCCCCCCCCCACCCCAGTCCCACAAAAATGGGAAGGAAGGAAGGGAGGAAAAGAGCAGCGGCAACAATCTATGGAGGAAAACTTATTTTACTATAATATCGGAATACAAAATAACACAATATATACAATTTAATTGAAATTGAGATTAATAAATCAGACAAGATGAGAGAGAGAGTGTTCCCGGGACCGAGTCAAACCTGAAATGCTTGGAACGGCTAGGAAAGCACCCTCCAGCACCCACTGCAAGGCATCAAGAGTGCGCCCCCCCCCCCCCCCTCCCCACCCGGAAGGGCCAGATCCCGTGACTTCTGTAATGAACAGGGATAGGTACCTGGAACTGGGGCATTGACACTTTAATGCCCCGTACACTACATGATGTTTTGATGTGGAATACTGAAACCCAGAAACAAAACAAAACAAAAACAAAAACATAGAACCATGACATTCCACCCCTTATTCTACATCGTTACATCATGCTTAAAATATATATACATATATACAAACAAACAAAAAATGATTAAAATGCATTACACACATATGGCTATATACATATACATAGAATTAGTAACTGCACTCCCCCGGCATCAAGTTTCCCTGTTGTACACACTGAACATCCCCATTCTTCTGCATCACCCACCAAGTGGATCCTGGTCCCTGGGCAAAAACTGTACCACGGAGAGGGTAGTTAGTGGAGGGAAGATTTAGGTTAGATGTTAGGGGGAAGTTCTTTACTAGGAGAGTGGTTAGGCCCTGGAACGGGCTGCCCAGGGAGGTTGTGGATGCCCCGTCCTTGGACGTGTTTAAGGCCAGGCTGGACGGGGTCCTGGGCAACCTGATCTGAATGTGTATGTTTGGTGGCCCTGCTAGGCAGGGGGGTTGGAACTACATGATCCTTGGGGTCCCTTCCAACCCGGGTGATTCTGTGATTCTGTGATTCTGTGATTCTGTGAGAGGTTTGCCCTTTCCAGAAGCTGGAAGAACCCAAATTGCCTTTCCTAACATGTTCTTTACATGTACAACAGGGACTTTATCTCCCTCTACGGTATGTAGGGAACTGGATTGGTTAGGACCATCACGATTGATAGATCCTCTGGTATAGACTAACCAGGTGGCTTCTGCCAAATGCTTCTCCCAGTGCTTAAATGTTCCGCCACCCAGTGCTTTTAGCATCGTTTTTAACAATCCATTGTATCGTTCAATTTTACCAGAGGCTGGTGCATGATAGGGAATATGGTAAATCCACTCAATGCCATGATCTTTGGCCCAAGTATTTACAAGAGAATTTTTGAAATGAGTCCCATTATCTGACTCAATTCATTCCGGGGTCGCCACAGGACTTGTTTCTCGAGACCCAGTATGGTGTTTCGGGCGGTAGCATGGGGTACTGCATATGTTTCGAGCCACCCAGTGGTTGTCTCCACCATAGTAAGCACGTAATGCTTAACATTGCGAGATCGTGGCAAGGTGATATAATCAACCTGCCATGCCTCCCCATATTTATACTTTTGCCATCGCCCTTCCTCCCAGAGAGGTTTCATCCTCTTGGCTTGTTTGATGATGGCAAATGTTTCACAGTTATGAATAACCTGTGCAATGGCATCCATAGTTAAGTCCCCCCCTTTGTCTCTGGCCCATTTGTATGTTGCATCTCTCCCTTGATGACCTGAGGTCTCATGGGCCCACCGAGCAAGAAATAATTCACCCTTGTTCTGCCAGTCCAGGTCTATTTGAGCCACCACCTCAATTCTGGCAGCTCGGTCTACCTGATGGTTATTTTGCTGTTCTTCAGTAGCCCGACTCTTGGGCACATGAGCATCTACATGGCGCACCTTTACAACTATAGTCTTTGTTCGGGCAGCAATGTCTTTCCACAGTTCAGCAGCCCAAATAGGTTTACCCCTTCTTTGCCAGTTATTTTGCTCCCACTGCTGTAACCACCCCCATAAGGCATTTGCTACCATCCATGAGTCAGTGTAAAGATAGAGCATTGGCCACCTCTCCCGTTCAGCGACATCTAAGGCCAGCTGAACAGCCTTCATCTCAGCAAATTGGCTTGATTCTCCTTTCCCTTCAGTGGCCTCTGCAACTGGTCGTGTGAGGCTCCACACAGCAGATTTCCATCTGCGATGATTTCCCACAATACGACACGATTCATCTGTGAACAGGGCATATTTCTTTTCATTCTCTGTTAGTTCATTGTATGGTGGGGCCTCTCTAGCACGAGCTACTTCTTCTCCCGGTGGTGTTCCAAACTTGTTACCTTCAGGCCAGTCCATGATGACCTCTAGGATTCCTGGACGGCTGAGGTTCCCCATCCGTGCTCGTTGTGTAATCAGTGCAATCCACTTGCTCCAAGTGGCATCTGTAGCATGATGGGTCGATGGAACCTTTCCTTTAAACTATCCAGTTCAGCACTGGCAGTCGAGGTGCCAGAAGGAGCTGTGTGTCAGTACCGACTACTTCAGAAGCAGCCCGAAGCCCCTCATACGCGGCTAAGATCTCCTTCTCAGTTGGTGTGTAGCCCTCTTCCGACCCCCTGTAGGCTCGACTCCAGAATCCCAGGGGTCGGCCTTGGGTCTCTCCTGAGGCTCTTTGCCACAAACTCCAAGTGGGACCGTTCTCTCCAGCAGCAGTGTAGAGGATGTTCTTTATACCCTGTCCCGTCCGTACTGGCCCTGGGGCCACGGCACGGGCTATCTCCTGTTTAATCTGTTCAAAAGCCTGCTGCTGCTCAGGGCCCCATGTAAACTCATTTCTCATTCGCGTCACATAATAAAGGGGGCTTACAATGAGGTTGTAGTTTGGAACATGCATTCTCCAAAAGCCCACTGCACCCAGAAAAGATTGTGTCTCTCTTTTGCTAGTGGGTGGAGACATAGCAGTGATTTTGTCGATCACATCTGTCGGGATGTGACGACGGCCATCTTGCCACTTTATACCTAGGAACTGAATCTCCTGGGCAGGTCCTTTCACTTTGCTTCGCTTAATAGCAAAACCAGCACTCAGAAGAATTTGGATTATTCACTCTCCTTTCGTGAAGACTTCTTCTGCTGTATCGCCCCACACAATGATGTCATCAATGTACTGCAGGTGCTCAGGAGCACTGCCCTGTTCCAATACAGTTTGGATCAACCCATGGCAAATGGTTGGGCTGTGTTTCCACCCCTGGGGCAAACGGTTCCAGGTATACTGAATGCCCCTCCAGGTGAAAGCAAACTGTGGCCTAGATTCTTTGGCCAAAGGAATGGAAAAGAAGGCATTAGCAATGTCAATGGTGGCATACCATTTGGCCGCTTTTGACTCCAGTTCATACTGGAGTTCTAACATGTCCGGCACAGCAGCACTCAGTGGGGGTGTGACTTCATTCAGGCCACGGTAGTCCACCGTCAGCCTCCATTCTCCACTGGCTTTACGCACTGGCCATATGGGGCTGTTAAAAGGCGAGTGAGTTTTGCTGATCACTCCCTGGCTCTCTAGTTGACGAATTAATTTATGAATGGGGAGCAAAGAATCCCTGTTGGTGCGGTACTGACGCCTGTGCAACATTTTTGTAGCAATCGGTACCTGTTGCTCTTTTACTCGCAGCAGCCCCACAACAGATGGATCTTCTGACAGGCCAGGCAAGACAGACAGCTGCTTAATGTTGTCTGTGTCCACAGCAGCTATTCCAAAGGCCCATCGATACCCCTTAAGATCCTTGAAATGCCCCCTTCTGAGATAATCAATACCTAGTATACATGGAGCCCCTGGGCCCGTCACAATAGGATGTTTTTGCCAGTCCTTACCAGTGAGGCTTATCTCAGCCTCCAACACAGTCAATTCTTGAGAGCCCCCGGTCACTCCAGAAATATGGATTGATTCTGTCCCTTCATGACTCGAGGGCATCAGAGTGCACTGTGCACCAGTGTCCACCAGGACCTTATATTTCAGTGGTTCTGATGTGCCAGGCCATCGAATCCACACAGTCCAATATATTCTATTATCCCTTTCCCCCCCCGACTGAGGGCAGGGCCCCTCTATTCATTACCTGTGGTAACTGGAGCAACTGCACTGGTGGTTGATCTTCCTTGCAATTCTTTCACCCGTGCTTGCAGTACAGCAGTAGGTTCACGGTGCCACTTCCTCATGTCTTCTCCATGGTCACGTAGGTAATACCGTAAGACAATTCGCGGTGTATTATCCCTTACTTGAGCTGGAGAGTGTTTGCCACTAACAGCTGAGATTTTTGATGGTGCACGTGAGAAGGAAGGTTCATTGTCTTTAATTAGGTGGGCTCGCACAAATTTCATCATCTCCTTCACCTCCTTCACATCATTCACTAGACTCGTTTGATTATCCTGATCTTCATCAAGCGTTTCTGATATAATCAGTTGAGACACTTGCTCCGTCATTTTTGATATAGCAGCCACGGCAGCATGAATCGGGGACAGCAATTGTTCGTAGTTTTGGAGCGTAACAATTAATTCATAAACTAAGGGCGTTCTCTGTTGTTCTTGGTATCTGTCAAATGCTGACGTTAGTGTAGCGGCATATTTGTCCGGTGCTGTTGTCACGATTTTCTGCCATATCTCAGGCATCGTCCTCACCTTTTCAGGGTTGCGGTTTTGTTGTGGGTGGTTAGGAACAAAGTTAGGGTCATACAACATTTCCACCACGCCTATTTCCCTCAAATACTGGATACCCTTTTCCACTGTATCCCATTTTTTCATCGCAATCTTCAAGCCATTTTTGAAGGGATACTTTTCCTTCACGGCTATTAACACTCGTTCCCAGAGGGAGGCAACCTCATCCGAACACCGACTAATTCCTCTATCAACAGCTGGATCTCCGGCAATGGCACCTAGTTGGCGAGCTTCATTACCATCCAGAGACAAGCTATGGGCCCCACTGTCCCAATAGCGAACCAACCAGGAAACAAGAGTTTCATTCGGGCGCCGTGTAAACTCCTTTCTTGAACCTTGGATTTCAGTCATCTTTAGAGGCCGGCGAGTAGTAATAGAGATTTCCTCTTCATCACTCTCTTCTGCACGTCTTTTAGTTTTCCCTTTTGCCTTCCGTGACGGTGGTGGTTCTGAGGAGGGACCCTCGCCTGGATCTTCCTCCACCTCCTCCTCCTCCTCTTCTCTTTTTCGTTCAAGACGCAAAGACACTCGTTTCCATTTCTTGCCCTCCACAGGAGCAACCGGTATTGTTACTGGTGTCTCCTGTGATTGATTAGATTTGACTTGGGGATTTTTCCCTTTGGCTTGAACCTCAGCTCGGAAACTCTCTCTCTCCAGAATGGTATTATATAGGGCACGGTAAGCACAAGCCAAACCCCAAATAAGTTGTACCTCCTTAGATTTATGTAAGCCGCATAGTCCCTGACTCAAATACTGGCTTAGTTTCTCAGGATCCCACAGGTGTTCAAGAGTAAAATCCCATGACACTGCGGGTCCCCATGCTTCTAAGACCTTTCTTAAACCTCTCCATATTCCCTGCCAGTCATCATTCTCTAGTTTTGAAGGAGACTCCTTATTACGAATGCGTTGGAGTACATTCAGGAAAATTAACGACATGCACACCAACATGAGTACTAATTCAAGATTCGAAAAACGTTTGACAAACCGAGAAGAAAACCTGGAGACTGGTCTGAACATCGTGTTGTTTGTAAAATTAGCTATTCCATTTGGGATGTAGCTGTTTGTGAAATTAGCCATTCCTTCTGGGATGCAGTTGTTTGTGAAATTAGCCATTCCTTCTGGGATGTAAATGTCAAAATTCAAATCATACCACATTGCAAGTAGGTAAAACATAAGTGACTCCATCAGTGCCCTTAGGTAGCTATATACGGATGCAATTCCAAAACACGTAAGTGTGAGATGGATTATTGGCCAGTAGGTTGTGGGTAACACCATTGCTTTAAATACTTTACACAGTGCCCCCACGATAACGAGTGGGTTCATCGGTGGTGCCTGCTAAAAAGGGGTTAATGAATTGAAGCTAACAAGAGGAGGAAAAAAAAAAGGAAAAAAAAAAAAAAAAGGCACTACCCAGACTAAGTAGTGCTCAAAGTTTACAAATATCCCAGAACACTGGCGGTACGCCTAATCTTTCAAGGTCAGGTTTTCCAGCACAGAAACCTGAACTACTGATAATGCTCCCTAACGAAGCTCTCTATGAGCAGAGAGAAAAAGAGATTGGTTCTAAAAGCTAAAAAGCAGTCGAGCCCCACGTTGGGCGCCAAAAATCTGTCACGGAGTTGACCAGATCAATCTATGTCCGTTACAGGGGCGACAGGCCTCTGCCCTCCCCCCCCACCCCAGTCCCACAAAAATGGGAAGGAAGGAAGGGAGGAAAAGAGCAGTGGCAACAATCTATGGAGGAAAACTTATTTTACTATAATATCGGAATACAAGATAACACAATATATACAATTTAATTGAAATTGAGATTAGTAAATCAGACAAGATGAGAGAGAGAGTGTTCCCGGGACCGAGTCAAACCTGAAAAGCTTGGAACGGCTAGGAAAGCACCCTCCAGCACCCACTGTTAAGCAGCAAGAGAGCGCCCCCCCCCCCCCCCCCCCACCCGGAAGGGCCAGATCCCGTGACTGCTGTAATGTACAGGGATAGGTACCTGGGATTGGGGCAGTGACACTTTAATGCCCCGTACACTACATGATGTTTTGATGTGGAATACTGAAACCCAAAAACAAAAAAAAAACAAAAACAAAAACATAGAACCATGACACTATCGTAAACCAAAGTCACACAGCACAACAAAATGACAACCTTAACCCAACTTGCAGACATGATGAACAACAGGGTTGAGATAAAAGCACGTCTGACTGGAGCGTGTTAAATCAGGATTGTTATAAACAATTAAAGGAGTTTGATAATATCTAATCACAATGTTTTTTTTTTTTTTTTTTTTTTGTAATCGTAGAGCTCTTTCAGAGTCTTTTCTTGGAACAGTATTATTTAGTACCTTGTTTGCTATATAACAGTTTCTCCATGTGGAAAAAAGTTGCACCTATTGACATTCATCAACACTTGCTGAACATTGACGGGCACCAAACAGTGGATGTTAGCGCAGTGAGGCAGTAGGTGGTGTGTTTCAACAGTGGCAACAGCAATGTGAAAGACAAGCCAGGTTCTGGATAGTATAATGCAAAAGCATCAGTGCTTCTGCATGAGGTTTTATCAATCCTGAAGAAAGTATGTGGAAGCAAGTTAATATTCATCAGTTTAATAGAGAGGTACTCACGTTACTGGTGGTGGCTGGCCGGTAAGATGTCTGGGTCACCCCTTAGTACTGTACTGTGCCCATATATATAACAGCGGAAGACAATAAAGCATCCCATATCAGGATAAGCAAGGTAATTCACAGAAAGCAAGGATACTTAGTTACAGCTACAGAGCAGTTTCTCACAAACAAGTTTCTTCTAGCTACATGCAGAATCTAGAGACAGTTTACTTAAGTTCCCAAGCTTTCTCATGGGCTAGTCACCCGTTCAGGCTGTGATCTGTATTTTTCCCACACAGATGGCCATGTAGATTTTTATAAGCATGAAATGCAGGCTCTTGTTCATTGCTGGTGAAAATGAGTATCAAATGGTTGTAACTATGCTGAAAAGTAGTGTTTTGTAGCTGAGAATTTTCTCAATCAAGTAATGATATTATGCTCTTTGTATTTGTTGTAGTTTCCATGAAAATAAATAGGAGGCATTACTTTTGGAGTGACCCTCATGTGTGTATGTATGTATGTATGTATATACATATATAAAAAAGTAATGCACAATGTGATTGCTCACCACCCATCAACCAATGCACAGCCAGTCCCCAAGCAGCGGCTGCCCCCCTGGGCAGCTCCCCCTAGTTACTCAAGTTTTTTTCCACTTGATGTCATATGGTATGGAATATCCCTTTGGCCACTTTAGGTCAGCTCTCCTGGTTCTGTCTTCTCCTAGCTCCTTCTGCCCTTTCAGCCCTGCTCACTGGCAGGACAGTACAAGAAGCTGAAAAACGGAAAGGTCCTTGGCTCAGTACAGCACTGCTCAGCAACAACTAAAACATCAGTGTGTTATCACCATTGCTTTTCTCCATTAAGAAAAAAATTAACTCTGCCCCTGCTAAAAACAGGACACCCCATTTACTATGACCTTTTGAGCCTGGCCTGTCAGCCAATTGTTCACCTACCTCATTATGTATTTGTCATTTGTATTTGTAGTAATTTCAGAAATCAGAGCTAGTTGTTGAGTTGTGATTAAAAGCTAATCTCTGTAAGCGTGATGGAGTAGAACGCCACCACCAGATTGAGGAAGCCCAGTAACCTAATCAGAGCCAACGGAGCACCCTGTCGCAGTTCAGCAACCAGAGGCCTCTGTCATGTTCTTAAGGAAGTCCTTTATTCTTCTTCTTCTACTTCTACTATTAATCACCCAACACACCAGCACTCACATATATATATATATGATTGCGCATTTCGTGCATACAAGTCTCAACAATTTCAAGGCCTCCCTAAGCAACCATATCTAATCTTACATCTTGTTTCTACGTCCAGTGTTTCTTCTTGATCAAAGCGTACAGTTCCCTATTGTAAAAGATCACCACCTCAGCACGGTACCCTGGGTCAGCTATTCCCTGGGCCATCAAAGGAAAATCAGCTCATGGTCTGGGTGTGAGATCTGCTAGGAGGGGTCAAGGAGAGAGGTCACCCCTGTATTATCGTGTTTGCTTTGGGGCCTCTATAACCTTGAGGGAGTCGATGGTTCCTCCTATTTGAGTGTCATCTGTGAACTTACTCTGTATACGTTCTAGTCCTGTATCCAAGTCATTGATGAAAACATTAAAGAGAAATTGCCCTAAAATTGAGCACCAGGGAACTCCACTAGTGACTGGCCGCCAGCCTGATGTAAAGCCATTTACTATAACCTTTTGAGCCCAACCTGTCAGCCAATTGTTCACCCATTGTATTATGTATTTATCTAGCGGTATGCTGGACATTTTGTCCAGAAGGATACTGTGAGAGACAGTAGCAAAAGCTTTGCTGAAATCCAGAAAGATTGCATTTACTGGCTTCCCTGGTCAACTAGGTGGGTAACCTTGTCATAAAAGGAGATTAGGTAAGTTGAAAAGGACTTTCCTCTTGTGAACCCCGTGTTGACTGTGACCAATGACTGCATTTCTCTTTCAGGTGTTTTTCACTAACTCCCAGTATAATCTTACCAGGCACTGAAGTGAGAGTGACAGGCCTGTAAAGACCAGGATCTTTTTTCTTGCCCTTCTTGAAAATTGAGACAATGTTTGCCATCCTCCAGTCAACAGGGACCTCTCCACATTCTGAAGATTGTTGAAAAATATTTGAGAGAGGTCTCGCGATGACATCAGCCAGCTCTTTGAGTACCCTGGGATGAATCCCTTTGGGTCCCATAGACCTATGTGCATCTGGCTGGAGCAGCAATTCCTGCACAAGTTGAGAGCTGGCTGGGAGTTTATTGTTCCTGCAGTCACAGTCCTCCAAGTCAGGGACCTGGGTGGTCCAGGGCAGGTCATTGGTGTTGAAGACAGAGGCTAAGAAGGCATTAAACGTATCTGCTTTGCCTATGTCTGTATTTGTGATACAGCCATCCTCATCAAGTTGCAGACCAATTTTTTTCTTCCTCTACTCCTCCTTTGGCTGTTAACAGTTATTTTAAAAAGACCCTTTTATTGTCCCCTACAGTACTGGCCTTTCTCTGTGTGTCTGTGCAAGGTAAGCGGAAGTCCTGTCCATTCAGAGAACAACTTCTGGATAGATTGGGTTTTAAGGCCAGTTATTGGAAGTGTGTGTGTTTGTCTGTATGTGTGCATGCATGAGTAGGTCTCAGTATCTGCAGGTGCAGTGGGGGTTCAGGCTCTAGGAGTTCATGTTCCCAGGTATCAGGAAAGGGGGAGATGAGGGACAAATTACTGGAAAGATTCATATTTTATGTATGTTTGCATTTTCCATTAGCCGGTTTTCACCCTGATCATCTGAAGAAAAGAACAGGATCAGGCCTCTAAGGATTTGTTAATCCTTACTGTATGGGAACTACTGAACCACGGCCTGAACCTCTGATTGATCGCCTGAGGCGAGCAATGAGTCAGTCATGGGAGCACAGGTGAATTGCCTTCACCTGTGCTGCCAGAAGGGATGGAGCCTGGCTCCACCTCTCCTAGACCTACTTAAGAGCTGACTACAAGTAAGGAAGGATCTCTTCTGGAGATCTGCTCTGCTGGTATTTCCTGTGTGAGCATAGGATGTGGGTAAGCATCTGTGTTTTCTGCTTTGGTGTAATAACTGTGTAGCTAAGCTCTCTGCTGTACTATGGCATCTATTTATTCATTGTTTGTATGCTTACTATGCGTTAATGAAGAAAGAACTTTATTCTAGTTACAGGCTAGAAGGCTAGTTCTTGAATGCTTAAATACTGACAGGAATGTTTTGTTAGCGGGGCTTCCTTTAACTGTCGTGTTACTTCAGTATCTTGCTACAACTGAAGAGTTTCAGTCTATACTGTTTTTCTGATCTTGAAATACCATTCTGTATCTGCAGCTAAATCTTGATGTCTGTACTGAAAATTCTTTGGCCTGGAAGTTTTTCCGCTTGAGTACCTCAAATGCAGGTTTCATGACTATTTTAAGTAGGCTTTATAGTGAGTAGTGTGCAACCCCTTCTTCTTCTGCTGTTTCTGAAACTTATATGAGTATCCTAAAACGTTGCTAAATGTGTAGCGCTTCATACTGTTTGAGACAGAGGACTAGAAACAACTGAATGTATTTCAGTTTAACACTGATTCCCCTTGATCGTGCATTTGTTGTAATAGATCTGACATTGCAAATAATGGTGGTGGATTGTATTAGTACTAGACTTTTTTTTTTCCTGTTAAACTGTGATAATAGAATTTGTAGTTGGGAAATAATCATTAAGGCATCTTCAGTTTTCAGACCTTACTGATCTTTGTCTACTAATCCTCATACAGTCAATATCGTGGCTTTCTTTCAATAATGTTGCTTCTGTAATATTTTCTGGATCTTCACTGAAGTATGAAAAGCTTGTTTAAATTGATGCTGAAAGAGCGCTTAAATACAATTGTGTTGTATACAGTTGTTACTTTTGTGAAGACCCTTAATTTATTATTGCAAGTGAAGGATGTTCTTGTGGGCCTTGACAGTTGAAAAGATGGTGCTTCCTCTGCCCTTGTCGAAATTAACAATAGAGAACTGAAACAACAGCAAATCGCCAAATCTTTAGAAGTTATGGACCTCTTTCCTGAAACAGTCAGTGTGACTGATTTGCAGTGCAGAGACTGAACCTTCCAAAAAGGATCTCAGAATGTCTTGGCTTGGAAGGGACCTCAAAGACCATCTAGTTCCAGACCCCCTGCCGTGGGCGGAGTTGCTACCCACTAGAACAGGCTGCCCAGGCCCCCATCCAACTTGGCCTTGAACATCTACAGGGGTGGAGCATAGGCAACTTCTCTGGGCAACCAGTTCCAGTGCCTCACCACCTGCTGAGTAAAACATTTCTGCCTAACATCCACCTGAAATCTCCACTCTTTTAGTTTAAAGCGCTTGTCCTATTGCTATCAGACTCTGTAAAAAGTCAGTTTCCCTCCTGGTTATAGGCTCCGTTTGAGTACTGGAAGGCTGCAATGAGATCTTCCTGGGGCTTTCTCTTCTTGAAGCTAATCAAGCCCAGCTCCCTCAACTTTTCTTCATAGGAGGGGTGCTCCAGCCCTCTGATAGTCTTCGTGGTTCTCCTCTGAACCTGTTCCAACAACTCTGCATCTTTCTTGTGCTGGGGGCCCCAGGCCTGGAAGCAGTACTTCAGATGGGGCCTAAGTGTCCTGGCTTTATCAGTATTCCATATCATGACGTCATGTGGAAGGCTATTGGGTGCAGAGGCACAGTGCATTGCAGAGCTGTACTTCCTGGTCCTGTGTTCTCTAGCAGTTTCATGTGAGTTCTGATTCTCCAAGAAAACTACTATTCCCAAGAACCTTCACTGTTTCCCCATGTCATCTCCAATTCCAGGTGAAGGGGGGTGAGGGCCTTCCTGGTTCTGGCAGTGCAACAAGCAGCATGGTCATAGCCTTTCTCTCTCTCCCATTTGAGTTATTAATTGTAACTCTTTCTTGTTATTATCTTACATTCTGTTACAATTTTTATTAAATTTGTTATCTGTCCTTATCTTAATTCGGTCATTTTTCATTCCTTCTCCCTGAAAAGGGGAGAAAGGGACCCCTCTTTCCCTGTTGCACTTGAAACCATGACAGATAGTGGCGCCCAATCTGGGACAATGATCTGATTTAGATGAGAGATCTGCTGACACCGTATTAGAACTTTCATTAAAGTTTTTGGCATTGTGCCATTTACTATTTTTTGGTTAAAAGACAAAAGATTATTCTGTTTCTCTGTTTAAAACAGCTCTTCAAGAGGCTATGCACAATTGGACTCCAGATTACGGTTCTTAAAATCTATTGGTTCCTTTTTAAGATAGTCACAATGTTTTTTGGGTTTGCGTGGACGTTCAAAAAGTTAGTCCCACTAATAAGTGAGACTAGGTGGTACCTGGTTGTAGTGGGGTATAGTTTCACCGTGACAGATGACATTCCAGAGAGTGGTTGTAGTCCTATGAGACAGAAAATATTGGATGTCATTTTCTCTACCCCTTTTCTCTTCCCATCCTCCCTCCCTGTTTTTGTGCTGCCTGGACAATAACTACATTATCAGGTTCCCTGAACGTGATTGGCATTATTTTTAACACCTTACTCAGCCTTCACACCTACCGTACCCGGAGGGAACCTGAACCTTCTCCAGTGCAAGAAAACACAAAGAATACTGAATGGAAGGGTTGTGGGAGAATTTGAGAGAGTATTTAAAGGAGTGGGGACCTCCAGTGCCATGGAACTTTACTTCTGAACACCAGCAGAACCCTGAAAGTTTAAGCAGGTACTTAAGGGAGGAAGGATGCAGTACCAGCAGATCTAGGGAGGTACAAATTATTTGGGGGTTTAGAGAATGCCTACTGAGCCCTGTTTAACACTATACAAAGGGAGAGTGAGGAAGAGGGAGAGGATATTCTTAGAACTGCAACTACTCAGTTAGAAAGAGAACCTGTATCATTGTCAGTTGCTCCCATAGAAGGAAAGAAATGGCAGTGAATGCTATCTTGCTTAGAACAGACAGAAGAAGAAAGGGAGGAGGAAGAAGATGCAGGGGAAGGGCCATCAACTAGACTACTGGTAAAGAGACCTGCTGAAAGTAAATCAATGGAAACACATGGAGATGAGGAGGAAAGCATTATGCTTTGGCCTCTCACTGAGAGCAAGATCATAGAGTTATAAAATCAGAAGGTTGGAAATGACCTACAAGATCATCTAGTCCTACCGTCATAATATCATTACTTGATTGAGAAAATTCTCAGCTACAAAACACTATTTTTCAGCATAGTTACAACCATTAGATACTCATTTTCACCAGCAATGAACAAGAGCCTGCATTTCACATGCTCCAGGACCTCAACATCTTTTCTGTAGTGAGGAGCCCAAAACTGACCACAGTACTCAAGGTGCGGCCTCACCAGTGCTGAGTAGAGGGGATGATCACACCTCCCTGCTCCTGCTGGCCACGCTATTTGTAATGCAGGCCAGGATGCCGTTGGCTCTCTTGGCCACCTGGGCACACTGTCAGCTCATGTTCAGCCGGGCATCAACCGACACCCCCAGGTCCTTCTCTTCTTCACACTCATCCAGCCACTCATCCCCAAGCCTATAACGCTGCATGGGGTTGTTGTGGCCAAAGTGCAGGACCCAGCACTTGGCCTTGTTGAACCTCATCCCATTCACCTCAGCACAGCGGTCCAGCCTGTCTAAATCCCTCTGAAGGGCCGCCCTACCCTCAGGCAGATCGACACCACCTCCCAGCTTGGTGTCATCTGCAAACTTGCTGAGGGTGCACTCAATCCCCTCATCTAGGTCATTAATAAAGGTATTAAACAGGATGGACCCCCAGTACGGACCCCTGGGGGACATCACTTGAAACGGGTCGCCAGCTGGACTTCACTCCATTCACCATGACCCGCTGCGCACGGCCCTGTAGCCAGTTCCTTACCCAAAGAAGTGCATATCTGTTCAGACCACGGGCAGCCAGTTTCCCCAGAAGAAGCCTGTGAGGGACCGTGTCAAAGGCTTTGCTGAAGTCCAGGAAGACTACATCAACAGTCCTTCCCTCATCTACCAGACTTGTCACCCAGTCGTAGAAAGAGATGAGGTTGGTCAAGCACGACCTGCCTTTCACAAACCCATGCTGGCTGGGCCTGATCCCCTGGACACTGCGTACATGCTGTGCAATCTCATCCAAGATGATTTGCTGCATAACCTTCCCTGGTACTGAGGTCAGGCTAACAGGCCTATAGTTCCCCGGATCCTCCTTCCGGCCCTTCTTGAAGATGGGAGTCACATCAGCAAGCCTCCAATCCTCTGGGACCTCACCAGTTAACCAGGAGCGCTGATAGATGGCTAAGAGGGGCTCAGCAATCGCCCCCACCAGCTCCCTCAGCACCCGAGGGTGCAGCCCATCCGGTCCCATGGACTTGTGACAGTCCAGATGGAGGAGGAGCTCTCTGACTGTCTCCACCGGAATTGCTGGGGGCATATTCTGTGTGGCGTCCCAGACTTCTAGATCGGGGCGTAAAAAGCCCAGAGGATAACTGATCTGGCTGTTAAAGGCAGATGTAAAGAAGGCATTGAGGACCTCAGCCCTCTCCTTGTCTTCAGTGACCACATTCCCTGCTGCATCAAGTAGAGGATGAGAATTATCTTTGGTTCTTCTTTTGCCGTTGATATATTTATAAAAGGATTTTTTATTGTCTTTTACTGCAGAGGCCAACCTGAGCTCAAGTTGGGCTTTCGCCTTCCTAACTTCCTCCCCGCCTACCTTAGCTACTTCTTTGTAATCTCCCCAAGTAGCCTGTCCCTTCTTCCAGAGGATGTAGACTCTTTCTCCCTGAGTCTCAACAGTAATTCCCGGCTCATCCACACCGGTCGTCTTCCCCTGCGGCTCCCCTTACGGCACTCAGGGACAGCCTGTTCTTGTGCCTTTAATATTTCGGTCTTGAGGAGCATCCAGGCTTCCTGGGCCCCTTTACCCTTGAGAAGCGACTCCCAAGGGACCGGCGCTACAAGCTCCCTGAACAGGTCAAAAAAATGTCAACTACAAATTAGGGTTCTCTTGTGGGAAGGGCTGCTCCCGTGGCTACTGATAGTTAGAGGGGCTCTGCCTCCAGTGACTGGGGAGGCAAAGGACAGCCAAGTGTACTGGACCATGTGGATTCAATGGCCTGGCACATCAGAACCACAGAAATGTGGGGCACTAGGGTGCACACTGGTGTCCCGTGCACCCTAGTGCCATTGAGTTATAAAGGAACAGAATCTATCTCCATTTCTGGGGTGACAGGGGGTTCTCAAGAACTGACTGTGTTGGAGGCCAAGGTGAGCCTCACTGGAAAAGACTGGCAAAAGCCACTCCATTGTGACTGGCCCTGGGGCTCCACGTATCCTTGGTATAGACTGTCTTAGGAGAGACTATTTCAAGGGCCCAAGGGGATATCAATGGGCCTTTGGAATAGCTGCTATAGAGACAGAGAACCCTAAGCAGCTGTCTGCCATGCCTGGCCTTTCAGAGGACCCTTTCATTGTGGGGCTGTTACGAGTAGAACAGGAAGTGCCAGTTGCTACTGCAGTAATGTACAGGTGGCAATATCACACTAACTGGGACTCACTGCTCCCCATCCGTAAGTTAATCTGTAATCTGGAGAGCCAAGGAGTGATTAGTAAGACATGCTCACCTTTTAGCAGTCCCCTATGGCCAATGCAAAAAGCTAATGGGGAGTGGAGGCTGACAGTGGACTATTGTGGCTTGAATAAAGCTATACCACCGTTGAGTACTGCTGTACCTGACATCACAGAATCACAGAATTGCAGGGGTTGGAAGAGACCTCGAGATCATCAAGTCCAACTCTCCTGCTAAAGCAGGTACCCTACAATAGGTCACACAGGTAGATAGTTGGTTCAGATACAGTTAACTATCTCCCTGGTAGCTGTTGTTGGAAATATCCAAGTAACTTTTGTCAGGACTGCATCTCTGATAAAAGCAGAATTTATTCGCGATTGCTTTGGCGGGCATCCCGCAAGCAGGAGCGCACCTATGGACACAACATGACAGCCTTTCTATCCTGCTTTCTCCCCCTTGTCTCCTCCCTCCCGTTTCCCCAATGGCTGGGTACTCCAGGTTCACAATCTTGTCAGAAGGTTTACATTTGTTATTCACTTGTTAATTTATTTGTTATCTGGTGTCAGTCAGTAGCCATCCTGTTGTTTCCAAGATGTGTCAGTGCTCTTTTTGTCGTATTGATATGGTGATTTTCTTTAAAGTCTTCGTTTTACAAAGGGCACTGGGGGGATGATGCCAGGCCTTCTGATGTCTCTTCAGGCGTTTCCTCGGGCATGCCATGACTTATTGTATAACCAAGATGTTATAATCACAATATAATTGTGTATAATCAATAGATATCAAAATGTTATAATCACAATATAATCAAAAGAGTAAGGCAAAGCAAACAAGGATCACAAAACAGAGTAAGTGGAAGAGCTTACCCTTGGGTTGAGCTCACTAGAAGATACCAAAAGAGGGGATCTCCAGAAGAGATCCTTCCCCTCTGGTAGCCAGCTCTTAAATAGGTCCAGGAGGGGTGGAGCCTGTCTCCCCCCCTTCCGGCAGCACAGGTGAATTGCCTTCACCTGTGCTCCTCTGGCTAACTCATGGCTCACCTCAGGTGATTAATCAGAGGTTCAGGCCATGACTCAGCAGTTCCCATACACTTGTTCTCTGGTTTGATCTCGTGCAGGATATTCTTGCAGTGTGTATGACAAAATATACATATATACACCTATATTCAGAGTGTGTGTTCCTGAGAAGGTTCATCTAGAGGATAAGTGATGTAAACTTATCAGAGATCTTCCCCAAGTTAAGTAGGACTCCCAAAAAGAACTATGATAGCAGAGATCATGAAATAAAAATAATATTATCCAATTCTAATGCAGAAACAACATTTGATTCCCACAGTGCACTTGGCCTTGTTGAACCTCATTCTGTTCACATGGGTCCACTTTTCAAACTTTTCCAGGTCTCTCTGGAAGGCATCCCTTCCTTCTATTCTCTCAATTGCACCACTCAGCTTGGTGTGATAAAATAAGAAAAGAAGCTAAAGAGCTGATGCATCATAACTTTGCTTTGTATATACCTTAATTTTAAACTTTTTTTCAAAATAAAAGTCTCTAATTTCAACTCCCAAATTGTATTGGGCTTATGTGGCAAGATTTTTATGGCTGAGGAGGGGCTGCAGGGATGACCTCTGTAAGAAGAGTCCATGAGCTAGTTCTAGCAACTAGCCACTAGCCAAAGCTCAGCCAATGAGCAATGCTATCTCTGCCTCTGTGAGTACATATTTGAGAAATGGGGTAACAATATTTCACAACAGCAACTGGGAGAGAGAGGAATAAGGTAAAAATGAAAGACACAGTCTTACAGACACCAAGGTGTGTGAAGATGGAAGGGAACTAGGTTCTCCAGGTGCCAGAGCTGAAGTTCCTCTACAGCCTATGTTGTACTATGGCAGAGCAGCTATGTTTGCTGCAGAGCAGATTTACTTGCTGCAGACCATGGAGAAACTGATGACAGAGCAGTCTGACAGGAGCTGCCACCCATGGGGGACCCATGTTGGAGCAGTCCATTCCTGAAGGACTACAGCCTGTAGTACAGACCCATATTGGAACAGTTCTTGTAGAACTCCAGTCTGTGGGAAGCCCATTTGGGAATAGTTTTGGAAGGACTGCATCCTGTGGGAGGGACCCCATGTTGGAGCAGGGGAAGAGAGTGAAGATGAAAGAACAGCAGATGATGAAGCATTATGTAATGACTGTAATGCTTATTCCTCTGTGTCACTCAGGGGGAGGTGGTAAAAAATTTGGCCAGGGGGGAAAGACGTTTTCAGTTTTTTTTTCATTTCTTACTGTTCTAGTCTGTAATCAGTAGGTAATGAATTACATTAATATCCCTTATGCTGAGACCATTTTGCCTGCGACAATTGGTGAGTGATCCCCCTGTCCTTATCTGAATCCATGAACTTTTGCCATCATATTTCACAGAATCATAGAATCATAGAGTCAGAATGGTTTGGGTTGGAAGGGACCTTCAAGATCATCTAGTTCCAACCCCCCTGCTATAGGCAGGGATACCTCCCTCTAGACCAGGTTGCTCAAAGTCCTATCCAGCCTGGCCTGGAATGCTTCCAGGGTGGGGGCATTCACAACCTCTCTGGGCAGCCTGTTCCAGAGTCTCTCTACCTTAACAATAAAGAATTTATTCCTAATATCTAGTCTAAATCTGCCTTCTTCCAGTTCAAAACCATTTTGCCTCATCCTGTCCCTACATGCCCTTCCCCAGCTTTCCTGTATGCCCCCTTGTCAACAGTTTACGGGCTGGTATGGCCCAGTTCCGTGACTTGCGGGGTGGAGGGATTTTGCAAATCTGCACGTCTGGAAAAGGGAAACAGGGGACCCCCAAAATAATTAAAAACAGCGGCAACGATATGAGGAGAAACAAGCTAATTTACTAAATATGGTATCAGAATGCAAAATAACACACTATAATACCATATAATTAGAATTGAAGCTAATAAATCAAATACAATGAGAGAAAGATTGTCCAAAAGCTGAAGGCCTTACACTAATGCTGAAGCAATGCATGCAGTCAGGACGAGCAGCAGAGAGGAGAACCTGATGAAGATGAAAGCATCAGGTGACCTTGCCAGTGGTTATATCTCCTCTCTGACCGTAAAGCCCCCTGGGGTATGTGGTTCTTCTCTTCCAGACAGGTACCCAGAACTTGAGCATTAACACTTTAACTCCTAGTGCACTACATGATGTTATGATGTGGAATACTGATAACCAAAAATCATAAAACCATGACACCTCTTCAGGTAGTGGAAGGCTGCTGTAAGGTCTCCTCAGGGCCTTCTCTTCTACAGGCTGAAGAGCCTCAGCTCTCCCAGGCGGTCCTCATAGGGGAGGTGCTCTAGCCCTCTGATCATCTTTGTGGCCCTCCTCTGGGCCTGCTCCAACAACTCCATGACCTTCTTGTTTTGATGGCTCCGGAACTGGATGCAGTACTCCAGGTGGGGTTTCACGAGTGGAGAGCAGAGGGGCAGAATCACCTCCCTCGACCTGCTGGTCACACTTCTCTTGATGTAACCCGGGATACGGTTGGCCTTCTGGGCTACAAGTGCACATTGCTATGTCATGTTGAATCTTTCATCAACCAACACTCCCAAATCCTTCTCCTCAGGGCTTCTGTCAAGCCATTCTCTGCCCAACCTGTATCAGTGCTTGGGATTGCCCCGACCAAGGTGCAGGACCTTGCACTTGGCCTTGTTGAACTTCATGAGGTTGGCGTAGGCCCACCTCTCAAGCCTGTCCAGGTCGCTCTGGATAGCATCCTTTCTCTCTAGCGTGTCAACTGCATTGCTCATCTTGGTGTCATCTGCAACCTTGCTGAGGGGGCACTCGATCCCACTGTCCATGTCTTCTACAAAGATGTTAAATAATGCTGATCCCAACACCAATCCCTAAGGAATGCCACTCAACACCGATGTCCACTTGCACATTGAGCCATTGACTGCAACTCTCTGAGTGCGACTGTCTAGTCAATTCCTTATCCAGCAAGTGGCCCATCCATAAAATCAATTTTTCTCCAATTCAGCAACCAGGATGTCATGCGGGACAGTGTCAAATGCTTTGCACATTTCCCCCTCCCCCTATTCTTTTGAAGAGTGGAATGAGAGAGTGGCATGGTAGTACTGAGCTACCTATAGGTGTGAAATGAGTACAGATATGTATGCATTGTGGCAGGCATTCTTCAGAATTGGACTGTTAGAATGTATAAAAAGAAACAGAAAAACCAGGGAGGGATGGTGTTTTGTGTTTTGTGAGATGGTGTGCTGTGAAGAGCTCTTGTTTACACGTCTTCGTAAAAACTTCCTGATCAACCAATACACTATGTAATCTTCAGAATGTTTTGAATCAAGCTTCTGAACAAGGAAGAAGTGATTATAAATCATTTATAGCTTAACTGACTATTGATTTGAATGCTTGACTGTGGTTGGTTATTGGGATTTTTTTTTAATACTTTTAGCTTGACTTTCAGTTTGGTTGACTGTTGCCTTTTTAAGATATTTGTATGCTTAAAATTGTTTAAATGTGCATCAGCTACATAAAAGCTTCTTGGCTGAACTACTTTTTGGCTGTTGTTGGAGGATGATAGCAAAATATCTGCATCATTAAAACAATGTAAAATTAGTGTTTTCCCTTTTTTTTTTCAATTCACAGGTGTCAGCTGTGATGCATGTTTAAAAGGAAATTTTCGAGGTCGCAGATACAAATGTTTAATTTGCTATGATTACGATTTGTGTGCAACTTGTTATGAAAGTGGTGCAACAACAACGAGGCATACAACTGACCATCCAATGCAGTGCATACTAACAAGAGTAGATTTTGGTAAGTAATGATTGATATTAGAGCTTTTCATGGTAATTACAAATGTATATTTGTTTCATTACTTAGGAACCTATTTTTCCCCAAATAGCATGCTGCAAATTATAGCAAGATACTCTCTCTTTAACATGAAAGTTTCTTTTTTCTCTTTGGTTCTGTTACATGAAATCTGTCTTATTCTTTTGCATTAGGTATCACATTAAATTATCAGACTCTTACATATATCTGATAAAAGAATTATCTGATAAATTAACTATTCCTAAATTAATTTACAATTCAAAAGGTGTAAGAAATCTAAATGCACATACCCCCCTTCCCCCAATATGTTGTACCAGCAAGTGCCATGATGAAGTACAGTTACAGTGTGTTAGTTTAGAGACCATGTTCTTTTCTGGTTTTATCTGTTAATGCAGCAGGAGTTGTAGGCAGAGTACACTACATGATGTTTTGATGTGGAATACTGAGACCCAAAAAAAAACCAAAAAAAGCCATAAAACCATGACATTCCAACCCTTATTCTATATCACTATATCACACTTAAAATATATATACATATATACAAATAAACAAACAAAATGATTAAAATGCATTACACACACATGTAATGTGTATATATACATATACATAGAATTAGTAACTGTACTCCCCAGCATCAAATTTACTTGTGGCACACATTGGACATCCCCATTCTTCTGCATTACCCACCAAGTGGATCCTGGTCCCTGGGCAAAAACTGTACCACGGAGAGGTTTGCCCTTCCCAGAATCTGGAAGAACCCAAACTGCCTTTCCTAACATGTTCTTTACATGTATAACAGGGACTTTATCTCCCTCTACAGTATGTAGGGAACTGGATTGGTTAGGACCATCACGACTGATAGATCCTCTGGTATTGACTAACCAGGTGGCTTCTGCCAAATGCTTCTCCCAGTGCTTAAATGTTCCGCCACCCAGTGCTTTTAGCATCGTTTTTAACAGTCCATTGTGTCCTTCAATTTCACCAGAGGCTGGTGCATGATAGGGAATATGGTAAATCCACTCAATGCCATGATCTTTGGCCCAAGTATTTACAAGAGAATTTTTGAAATGAGTCCCATTATCTGACTCAATCCTTTCTGGGGTGCCATGTCACCACAGGACTTGTTTCTCGAGACCTAATATGGTGTTTTGGGTGGTAGCATGGGGTACAGCATATGTTTCAAGCTACCCAGTGTTTGCCTCCACCATAGTAAGCACATAATGCTTACCACTGTGAGATCATGGCAAGGTGATATAATCAACCTGCCATGCCTCCCCATATTTATACTTTTGCCATCGCCCTTCCTCCCAGAGAGGTTTCATCCTCTTGGCTTGTTTGATGATGGCACATGTTTCACAGTCATGGATAACCTGTGCAATGGCATCCATAGTTAAGTCCACCCCTCGGTCTCTAGCCCATTTGTATGTTGCATCTCTCCCTTGATGACCTCAGGTCTCATGGGCCCATCGAGCCAGAAACAATTCACCCTTGTTCTGCCAGTCCAGGTCTATTTGAGCCACCTCAATTTTGGCAGCTCGGTCTACCTGATGGTTATTTTGCTGTTCTTCAGTAGCCCGACTCTTGGGCACATGAGCATCTACGTGATGCACCTTTACAACCATATTTTTTGTTCGGGCAGCAATATCTTTCCATAGGTCAGCAGCCCAAATAGGTTTACCCCTTCTTTGCCAGTTATTTTGCTCCCACTGCTGAAACCACCCCCATAAGGCATTTGCTACCATCCATGAGTCAGTGTAAAGATAGAGCATTGGCCACCTCTCCCGTTCAGCGACATCTAAGGCCAGCTGAACAGCCTTCATCTCAGCAAATTGGCTTGATTCTCCTTTCCCTTCAGTGGCCTCTGCAACTTGTCGTGTGGGGCTCCACACAGCAGATTTCCATCTGCGATGCTTTCCCACAATACGACGATCCGTCTGTGAACAGGGCATATTTCTTTTCATTCTCTGGTAGTTCATTGTATGGTGGGGCCTCTTTAGCACGAGCTACTTCTTCTGCTGGTGATGTTCCAAACTTGTTACTTTCAGGCCAGTCCATGATGACCTCTAGGATTCCTGGACGGCTGAGATTCCTCATCCGTGCTCGTTGTGTAATCAGTGCAATCCACTTGCTCCAAGTGGCATCAGTAGCATAATGAATGGAGGGAACCTTTCCTTTAAACTATCCAGTTCAGCACTGGCAGTCGAGGTGCCAGAAGGAGCTTTGTTTCAGTACCGACTACTTCAGAAGCAGCCCGAACCCCCGGATACGCGTCTAAGATCTCCTTCTCAGTTGGAGTGTAGCCCTCTTCTGACCCCCTGTAGGCTCGACTCCAGAATCCCAAGGGTCGGCCTCCGGTCTCTCCTGAGGTTCTTTGCCACAAACTCCAAGTGGGACCGTTCTCTCCAGCAGCAGTATACAGGATGTTCTTTATACCCTGTCCCGTCCGTACTGGCCCTAGTGCCATGGGACGGGCTATCTCCTGTTTAATCTGTTCAAAAGCCTGCTGCTGCTCAGGGCCCCATGTAAACTCATTTCTCATTCGCGTCACATAATAAAGGGGGCTTACAATGAGACTGTAGTTTGGAACATGCATTCTCCAAAAGCCCACTGCACCCAGAAAAGATTGTGTCTCTCTTTTGCTAGTGGGTGGAGACATAGCAGTGATTTTGTCGATCACATCTGTCGGGATGTGACGACGGCCATCTTGCCACTTTATACCTAGGAACTGAATCTCCTGGGCAGGTCCTTTCACTTTGCTTCGCTTAATAGCGAAACCGGCACGCAAAAGGATCTGGATTATTTGCTCGCCTTTCTCAAAAACTTCCTTTGCTGTGTTGCCCCACACAATGATGTAATCAATGTACTGTAAGTGCTCAGGAGCACCTCCCTGTTCCAGTGTGGCTTGGATCAACCCATGGCAAATGGTTGGGCTGTGTTTCCACCCCTGGGGCAAACGATTCCAGGTATACTGAATGCCCCTCCAGGTGAAAGCAAACTGTGGCCTAGATTCTTTGGCCAAAGGAATGGAAAAGAAGGCATTAGCAATGTCAATGGTGGCATACCATTTGGCCGCTTTTGACTCCAGTTCATACTGGAGTTCTAACATGTCCGGCACAGCAGCACTCAGTGGGGGTGTGACTTCATTCAGGCCACGGTAGTCTACCATCAGCCTCCATTCTCCACTGGCTTTACGCACTGGCCATATGGGGCTGTTAAAAGGTGAGTGAGTTTTGCTGATCACTCCCTGATTCTCTAGTTGATGAATCAACTTATGAATGGGGAGCAAAGAATCCCTGTTGGTGCAGTACTGCTGCCTGTGCACCATTTTTGTAGCAATTGTTACCTGTTGCTCTTTTACTCACATCAACCCCACAACAGATGGATCTTCTGACAGGCCAGGCAAAGCAGACAGCTGCTTAATGTTGTCTGTGTCCACAGCAGCTATTCCAAAGGCCCATCGATACCCCTTAGGATCCTTGAAATGCCCCCTTCTGAGATAATCAATACCTAGAATACATGGAGCCCCTGGGCCTGTCACAATAGGATGTTTTTGCCAGTTCTTACCAGTGAGGCTTATCTCGGCCTTGAGCACAGTCAATTCTTGAGAGCCCCTGGTCACTCCAGAAATATGGATTGATTCTGTACCTTCATGACTCAAGGGCAACAGAGTGCACTGTGTACCAGTATCCACCAGTGCCTTATATTTCAGTGATTCTGATTTGTCAGGCCATTGAATCCACACAGTCCAATATACTCTATTATCTCTTCCCCCCCCCGACTGAGGGCAGGGCCCCTCTCTTCATTAACTGTGGTAACTGGAGCAACTGCAGTGGCGGTTGGTCTGCTTTGTAATTCTTTCTCCCCTGCTCGTAGTACAGGAGTAGGTGGGTCATGCCACTTCCTTATGTCTTCTCCGTGGTCACGTAGGTAACGCCACAAGACAATTCGCAGTGTATTATTCCTTACTAGAGCCGTAAAGCGTTTGCATTTAACAGCTGAGATTTTTGATGGTGCACGTGAGAAGGAAGGTTCATTGTCTTTAATTAGTTGGGCTCGCATTAATTTCATCATCTCCTTCATCTCCTTGATCTCATTCATTAGACTCCTTTGATTATCCTGATCTTCACCAAGCGTCTCTGATACTGCTACAGGTTTGTCACGGTTAATCTGTTGAGACACTTGCTTTTGTCTTTCATTCAGTTTGTCCGTCATTTGGGAGATAGCGGCAATGGAAGCGTGAGTTGGGGGTAGCAATTGTTCATAGCTTTGGACCGTAAGAATCAATTAAAAAACTAAGGGTGTTCTCTGTTTTTTTTTTATCTGTCATACGCTGACATTAGTGTAGAGGCATATTTGTCTGGCGCTGTTGTCATGAGTTTCTGCCATACCTCAGGCATCATCCGCACTTCTTCAGGGTCGTGGTCTTGGCGTGGGTGGTTAGGAACAAAATTAGGGTCATACAACATTTCCACCACGCCTATTTCCCTCAAATACCGGATACCCTTTTCCACTGTATCCCATCTTTTCATCACAAGCTTCAAGCCATTTTTGAAGGGATACTTTTCCTTCACGGCTATTAACACTCGTTCACAGATGTTGGCATCCTCATCCAAACATCAACTAATTCCTCTATCAATAGCTGGATCTCTGGCAATGGCGCCTAGTTGGCGAGCTTCATTACCATCCAGAGACAGGCTATGGGCCCCACTGTCCCAACAGCAAACCAACCAGGAAATGAGAGTTTCATTCGGGCACTGTGTAAACTCCTTTCTTGAGCCTTGGATTTCAGTCATCTTTAGAGGCCGGCGAGTAGTAATAGAGACTTCCTCTTCATCACTCTCTTCTGCATATCTCTTGGTTTTTCCTTTTGCCTTTCGCAATGGTGGTGGTTCTGAGGAGGGCCCCTCGCCTGGATCTTCCTTCACCTCCTCTTCCTCCTCTTCTTCTCTTTTTTGTTCAAGACGCGAAGATACTCGTTTCCATTTCTTGCCCTCCACAGGAGCAACCGGTATTGTTACTGGTGTCTCCTGTAATTGATTAGATATGACTTGGAGATTTTCCCCTTTGGCTTGTACCTAAGCTCGGAAACTCTCTCTCTCCAGAATGGTATTATATAGGGCACGGTAAGCACAAGCCAAACCCCAAATAAGTTGTACCTCCTTAGATTTATGTAAGCCGCATTGTCCCTGACTCAAATACTGGCTTAGTTTCTCAGGATCCCACAGGTGTTCAAGAGTAAAATCCCATGACACTGCGGGTCCCCATGCTTCTAAGACCTTTCCTAAACCTCTCCATATTCCCTGCCAGTCATCGTTCTCTGGTTTTGGAGGAGACTCCTTTCCGTTATTATTCATTACTATGAATACAATCAGAGAACTTAATGACACGCACACCACCATGAGTATTAATTCAAGATTCAAAAAACTTGTGACAAACCAAGAGGAAAGCCTGGACACTGGTCTGAACATCGTGTTGTTTGTAAAATTAGCTATTCCATTTGGGATGTAGCTGTTTGTGAAATTAGCCATTCCTTCTGGGATGTAAATGTCAAAATTCAAATCATACCACATTGCATATGGGTACAATACAGGTGTCTCCATCAGTGCCTTTAGGCAGTTATGTATGAACACAAGTCCACAATAAGTAATTGTGAGCTGGATTATTGGCCAGTAGGTTGTGACTAACACCATTGCTTTAAATCCTTTACCCAGCACCCACAGGATAATGAGTGGGTTCATCGCTGGTGCCTGCTAAAAAGGGGTTAATGAATTGAAGCTAACAAGAGGAGGGAAAAAAAAAAAAGAAAAATAAGGTACTACCCAGACAAAGTAGTGCTCAAAGTTTACAAATATCCCAGAATACTGGCAGTATGCCTAATCTTTCAAGGTCAGGTTTTCCACCACAGAAACCTGAACTACTAATAATTCTCCCTAACGAAGCTCTCTAAGAGCAGAGAGAGAGAGAGAGATTCGTTCTGAAAGCTAAAAAGCAGCTATGCCCACATTCTCCACCAAAATTCTGTCACGGAGCTGACTAGATCAATCTATGCCCGTGAGAAGGAGGCAGTAGGCCTCTGCCCTTCCCCCCCCACCCAAGTCCCACAAAAATGGGAAGGAAGGAAGGAAGGAAGGGAGGAAAAGAACAGCGGCAATAATCTATGGAGGAAAACTTATTTTACGGTGATACTGGAATACAAGATAACACATTATAATACAATTTAATTCAAATTGAGACTAATAAATCAGACAAGATGAGAGAGAGAGTTCCCGGGACCAAGTCAAACCTGAAAAGCTTGGAACGGCTAGGAAAGCACCCTCCAGTACCCACTGCAAGGCAGCAAGAGAGCGCCCCCCCCCCCCACCTGGAAGGGCCAGATCCCGTGACTTCTGTAATGTACAGGGATAGGTACCTGGAATTGGGGATTAACACTTTAATGCCCCATACACTACATGATGTTTTGTTGTGGAATACTGAAACCTGAAAAAAAAACAAAAAAAAACATAAAACCATGACATTACTGAATGTGGAAGACTAATGACAAGGGCTAGCAATTAGTCCTCTTGCTTGTTGTTGTCGTGTTCCCTCTAACGCTTGTGTTGTAATTCAGGAGAGAGTTCCATAGCAAATCTTTTCATTAAGATGATGTTGACAATGGACATCTTTCTTTTTATACCTGTTTTAAGCCCACAGGACTGTTGTTTTTCCAAAAATTGGTTTTAACTATTCAAACAGTGTTGTACTTCAAGTTTCCAACTCTTTCAGTCTTATTGACTTGGGAAAAAAACCACAACAACAATACAAAATTGTAGTGAAAGTATACATTATGCTACTTTCTTTATGGATTTAAAGCTCAGAAGAGCTTAATATACCAATATGCAGCTACTTTCTCAGAACTCTTTGAGCAGAGAACTTTCTCTTTCATGTGTAATTGTGAAGTCACTGCTTGCTCTAAGTCTACCTTGTAATGCCTTCCAGGCTGCAGGCGCACACTGCTGGCTCATGTCCAGCTTCTCATCTACCAGAAACCCCAAGTCCTTCTCCACAGGGCTGCTCTCGAGGAGATGTTCCCCCAGTTTGTATAAATACCTGGGATTGCCCCGACCCAAGTGCAGCATTCCGCACTTGTCCTTACTGAACCTCATTAGGTTTTCATGGGCCCACTTCTCCAGCCTGTCCAGGTCCCTCTGGATGGCTTCCCTTCCTTCCAATGTATTGACCACACTGCTCAGCTTGGTGTCATTTGCAAACTTGCTGAGTGTGCACTTGATGCCATCGTCTATATCATTGATGAAGTTTTTGAAGAGCACCGGTCCTGAGACTGACCCCTGAGGGACACCGCTTGTGACCAGCCCCCACCCTGACACAGAACCATTAATCACAACCCTTTGGCTGCGTCCAGTCAACCAATTCTGAATCATCGAACAGTCCATCCTTCAAATCCATGCCTCTCCAATTTAGAAAGAAGGATGTGGTGGGTGACCATGTCAAAGGCTTTGCAGAAGTCCAGGTAGATGACATCCATTGCCCTTCCCCCCTCCACTGAAGCTGTCACTCTATCATAGAAGGCCACCAGATTGGTCAGGCAAGATCTGCCCTTGGTGAAGCCATGCTGGCTGACTTGAATCACTTCTTTGTCTCATATATGCCTTAGCATAGCTTCTAGGAGGATCTGCTCCACAATCTTCCCAGGCACAGAGATGAGGCTCACTGGCCTGTAGTTCCCTGGGTCTTCTTTTCTCCCTTTCTTAAAAATAGGATTAATGTTTCCCTTTTTCCAGTCACCGGGGACTTCACTGGACAGCCATGATTTTTCAAATATGATGGAGAGCGGCTTAGCAACCTCATCAGCCATCTCTTTCAGAACCCTAAGATGGATATCATCTGGCCCCATGGACTTATACACGTTCAATTTCATGAGGAGGACTCGGACTTGTTCCACTGTTATAGTGGGGCAGAAAACACTCCCCACACCCTCACCTAGAGGCTCATGGTCCTGGCAGACATGGGAAGCCTGACCACCCGTGAAGACTGGAGCAAAGCATTCATTGAGTACCTCAGCTTTTTCTATGTCTGAGGAAGCCAGCTCCCCATTGCCTTTCACCACAGGAGGAACACTCTCCTTGGCCTGTCTTCTCCTGCCTATGTACCTGTAGAACCCCTTCTTGTTATCTTTCACGTCCCTCACCAAGTTCAGCTCCATCTGCGCCTTGGCTTTCCTAATCCTATCTCTACACACATGGACAACAGCCCTGTATTCCTCCCAGGATATACAACCCTGCTTCCACTTCCTGTATATTTCCCTCTTTTCCCTCAGCCACGACTATTTCCTGCCTCCCCTACTTGACTTCTTCTGCTGGGGGATGGAGAGCTGTTGTGCTCTCAGAAAGGTGTCCTTAAAGAGCTGCCATCTCTGTTCTGTACCCATGCCCTTAAGGACAGTTTCCCCGGGGATCCCACTCAGCAGTTCCTTGAGCAGCCAGAAGTTTGCTTTCCTGAAGCACAGGTTCCTAGCTCTGCTTTTTACCAGGCCTGCATTCGTCAAGATCACAAACTCCACCAAGGCATGGTCGCTACAGCCAAAGCTGCCTCCAATCTTAACTTCTCTAAAGCTCTCCTCTGCATTTGTGAGCACCAGGTCCAGTAACTCTTTAGCTCATGTTGGTCTGTCTAGTACCTGCACCAGGAAGTTATCCTCAACAGACTCCAAGAATCTTCTGGATTGTCTGCCACCCGCCATGCCACTATCCCAGCAGATATCTGGGAGGTTGAAATCCCCCATCAGGACAAGAACCCGCGAGCGTGACACTTCCTGCAGCTGAAGCAATAAAGCCTCATCAACAGGCTCCCTCTGATTAGGTGGCCTGTAGCAGACCCCAACCTCTAGATTCCCTTTACTGGATCAATCCTTAATTTTAACCCACAAGCTCTCAACCTGATCATGGCTATTTCTCAGACACAGCTCTTCACAATCTATCCACTTCCTAGCATAGAGGGCAACTCCCCCACCCCTCCTACTCTGTCTATCCCTTCTGAAAAGCCTGTAGTGCTCAATAAGAGTATTCCAATCATGTGATTCATCCCACCATGTTTCCGTGGTAGCAATTAGGTCATACTTTCCCAATTGCACCACGGTTTCTAGCTCCCCCTGTTTATTTCCCATGCTGCGCACATTGGTATAGAGGCACTTCAGCTTACCTATTGGTCTTGTTGCCTTCTCAGAGGAGCCCTCCCTAATACTTTCAGGACAAGTCTGGGGTTTTCCCTTACCGCCTGCTAAGGTGACAGTGTTCCCACGCACTTCTCTGTCACCTAGTACACCCTCTTCCCCCATCATATCTAGTTTAAAGTCCTGCTAACCAGCCCAGCCATCTTGCTCCCAAGAATATTTGTGGCCCTTCTAGTCAGTCAGCTCCCATCCACCATTAGCATTCCCCCTTTCTCAAGGCTTTGTCCCAAACCGTAGTACCCAAAGCCCTGAGTGCAACACCATTTGCAAAGCCATTCATTCATCGTGCCCACCCTCATCCTTTTGTCCAGATCCCAGTCACCAACTGAGAGGACAGAGGAGAACACAACTTGCACTCCTGATCCCTTCAGCAGTCTTCCCAGAGCCCCGAAGTCCCTTTTGATCACCTGAGAACTTCTTTTGTCTACAGTATCAAGTATCTGCTTAGGTTCTTTGGATCTTGCAGGTATTCAGGATTGAAGTTCCATGATGCTGGGGATGTTCATTTCTCTAGAGTCTCTCCCAAGTCCCTCCACACTCCCTGTCACTCAGTATTCTCTGGTTTGGGAAAGACTTCTTCAAAATATTATAAATACAGATACTGAGGGAAACGATGAGTCACAGAGTTGACCAGATCAATCTATGTCCGTGACAGGGGCGACAGGCCTCTGCCCTCCCCCCCCACCCCAGTCCCACAAAAAAGGGAAGGAAGGAAGGGAGGAAAAAAAGCAGTGGCAACAATCTATGGAGGAAAACTTATTTTACTATAACATCGGAATACAAAATAACACAATATATACAATTTAGTTGAAATTAAGATTAATAAATCAGACAAGATAAGAGAGAGAGAGTTCCCGGGACCGATTCAAACATGAAAAGCTTGGAACGGCTAGGAAAGCACCCTCCAGCACCCACTGCAAGGCAGCAAGAGAAGCGCCACCCCCACCCGGAAGGGCCAGATCCCGAGACTTCTGTAATGTACAGGGATAGGTACCTGGGATTGGGGCAGTGACACTTTAATGCCCCATACACTACATGATGTTTTGATGTGGAATACTGAGACCCAAAAACAAAAAAACAAAAACAAAAACATAGAACCATGACATTCCACTCCTTATTCTACATCGTTACATCATGCTTAAAATATATATACATATATACAAACAAACAAAAAATGATTAAAATGCACACATGGCTATATACATATACATAGAATTAGTAACTGCACTCTCCCGGAATCAAGTTTCCTTGTGGTACACATTGAACATCCCCATTCTTCTGCATTACCCACCAAGTGGATCCTGGTCCCTGGGCAAAAACTGTACCACGGAGAGGTTTGCCCTTTCCAGAAGCTGGAAGAACCCAAACTGCCTTTCCCAACATGCTCATCACATGTATAACAGGGACTTCATCTCCCTCTACAGTATGAAGGGAACTGGATTGATTAGGACCATCACGATTGATAGATCCTCTGGTATTGACTAACCAGGTGGCTTCTGCCAAATGCTTCTCCCAGTGCTTAAATGTTCCGCCACCCAGTGCTTTTAGCATCGTTTTTAACAGTCCATTGTGTCCTTCAATTTCACCAGAGGCTGGTGCATGATAGGGAATATGGTAAATCCACTCAATGCCATGATCATTGGCCCAAGTATTTACAAGAGAATTTTTGAAATGAGTCCCATTATCTGACTCAATTCATTCCGGGGTCGCCACAGGACTTGTTTCTCGAGACCCAGTATGGTGTTTTGGGGCGGTAGCATGGGGTACTGCATATGTTTCAAGCCACCCAGTGGTTGCCTCCACCATAGTAAGCACATAATGCTTACCATTGCGAGATCGTGGCAAGGTGTTATAATCAACCCGCCATGCCTCCCCAGATTTATACTTTTGCCATCGCCCTTCCTCCCAGAGAGGTTTCATCCTCTTGGCTTGTTTGATGATGGCACATGTTTCACAGTCATGGATAACCTGTACAATGGCATCCATAGTTAAGTCCACCCCTCGGTCTCTGGCCCATTTGTATGTTGCATCTCTCCCTTGATGACCTGAGGTCTCATCGGCCCACCGAGCCAGAAATAATTCACCCCTGTTCTGCCAGTCCAGGTCTATTTGAGCCACCTCAATTCTGGCAGCTCGGTCTACCTGATGGTTGTTTTGCTGTTCTTCAGTAGCCCAACTCTTGGGCACATGACCATCTACATGGCGCACTTTTACAACAATATTTTTTGTTCGGGCAGCAATGTCTTTCCATAGGTCAGCAGCCCAAATAGGTTTACCCCTTCTTTGCCAGTTATTTTGCTCCCACTGCTGTAACCACCCCCATAACGCATTCGCTACCAACCATGAGTCAGTGTAAAGATAGAGCATTGGCCACCTCTCCCGTTCAGCAACATCTAAGGCCAGTTGGACAGCCTTTACCTCTGCAAATTGGCTTGATTCTCCTTTCCCTTCAGTGGCCTCTGCAACTTGTCGTGTGGGGCTCCACACAGCAGATTTCCATCTGCGATGCTTCCCCACAATACGACACGATCCGTTTGTGAACAGGGCATATTTCTTTTCATTCTCTGGTAGTTCATTGTATGGTGGGGCCTCTTTAGCACGTGACACTTCTTCTCCTGGTGGTGTTCCAAACTTTTTACCTTCAGGCCAGTCCATGATGACATCTAGGATTCCTGGACGGCTGAGGTTCCCCATCCGTGCTCGTTGTGTAATCAGTGCAATCCACTTGCTCCAAGTGGCATCAGTAGCATGATGGGTGGAGGGAACCTTTCCTTTAAACATCCAGTTCAGCACTGGCAGTCAAGGTGCCAGAAGGAGCTGTGTTTCAGTACCGACTACTTCAGAAGCAGCCCGAACCCGCTGATATGCGGCTAAGATCTCCTTCTCAGTTGGAGCGTAGCCCTCTTCTGACCCCCTGTAGGCTCAACTCCAGAATCCCAGGGGTCGGCCTCGGGTCTCTCCCAAGGCTCTTTACCACAAACTCCAAGTGGGACCGTTCTCTCCAGCAGCAGTATAGAGGATGTTCTTTATACCCTGTCCCGTCCGTACTGGCCCTCGTGCCATGGGATGGGCTATCTCCTGTTTAGTCTGTTCAAAAGCCTGCTGCTGCTCAGGGCCCCATGTAAACTCATTTCTCATTCGCGTCACATAATAAAGGGGGCTTACAATGAGGCTGTAGTTTGGAACATGCATTCTCCAAAAGCCCACTGCACCTAGAAAAGATTGTGTCTCTCTTTTGCTAGTGGGTGGAAACATAGCAGTGATTTTGTCAATCACATCTGTCGGGATGTGACGACGGCCATCTTGCCACTTTATACCTAGGAACTGAATCTCCTGGGCAAGTCCTTTCACTTTGCTTCGCTTAATAGCAAAACCAGCACTCAGTAGAATTTGGATTGTTCGCTCAACTTTCGTAAAGACCTCTTCTGCTGTATCGCTCCACACAACGATATCATCAGTGTACTGCAGGTGCTCAGGAGCACTGCCCTGTTCCAATACAGTTTGGATCAACCCATGGCAAATGGTCAGGCTGTGTTTCCACCCCTGGGGCAAACGGCTCCAGGTATACTGAATGCCCCTCCATGTGAAAGCAAACTGTGGCTTACATTCTTTGGCCAAAGGAATGGAAAAGAAGACATTAGCAATGTCAATGGTGGCATACCATTTGGCAGCTTTTGACTCCAGTTCATACTGGAGTTCTAACATGTCCGGCACAGCAGCACTCAGTGGGGGTGTGACTTCATTCAGGCCACGGTAGTCCACCGTCAGCCTCCATTCTCCACTGGCTTTACGCACTGGCCATATGGGGCTGTTAAAAGGCGAGTGAGTTTTGCTGATCACTCCCTGGCTCTCTAGTTGACGAATTAACTTATGAATGGGGAGCAAAGAATCCCTGTTGGTGCGGTACTGACGCCTGTGCACCACTTTTGTAGCAATCGGTACCTGTTGCTCTTTTACTTGCAGCAGCCCCACAAGAGATGGATCTTCTGACAGGCCAGGCAAAACAGACAGCTGCTTAATGTTGTCTATGTCCACAGCAGCTATTCCAAAGGCCCATCGATACCCCTTAAGATCCTTGAAATGCCCCCTTCTGAGATAATCAATACCTAGTATACACGGAGCCCCTGGGCCCGTCACAATAGGATGTTTTTGCCAGTCCTTACCAGTGAGGCTTATCTCAGCCTCCACCACAGTCAATTCTTGAGAGCCCCCGGTCACTCCAGAAATATGGATTGATTCTGTCCCTTTGTGACTCGAGGGCATTAGAGTGCACTGTGCACCAGTGTCCACCAGGTCCTTATATTTCAGTGGTTCTGATGTGCCAGGCCATCGAATCCACACAGTCCAATATATTCTATTATCCCTTTCCCCCCCCGACTGAGGGCAGGGCCCCTCTATTCATTGCCTGTGGTAACTGGAGTAACTGCACTGATGGTTGATCTGCCTTGTAACTCTTTCACCCGGGCTCATAGTACAGAAGTAGTTTCACTGTGCCACTTCCTCATGTCTTCTCCATGATCACGTAGGTAATACCATAAGACAAATTGCGGTGTATTATCCCTTACTTGAGCCGGAAAGCGTTTGCTTTTAACAGCTGAGATTTTTGATGGTGCACGTGAGAAAGAAGGTTCATCGTCTTTCGTTAGGTGGGCTCACATAAATTTCATCATCTCCTTCACCTCCTTCGCTAGACTCATTTGATTATCCTGATCTTCATCAAGCGTCTCTGATACTGCTACAGGTTTGTCACAGTTAATGAGTTGAGACATTTGCTCCCGCGTTTTATTCAGTTGGTCCGTCACTTTTGAGATAGCAGCTACAGCAGCATGAATGGGGGATAGCAACTGTTGATAGTTTTGGAGCCTAAAAATTATTTCATAAATTAAGGGTGTTCTCTGTTGTTCGTTCTATCTGTCACACGCTGACATTAGTGTAGAGGCATATTTGACCGGCACTGTTGTCACGATTTTCTGCCCTATCTCAGGCATTTTCCTCACTTTTTCAGGGTCGCGGTCTTGGCGTGGATGGTTAGGAACAAAGTTAGGGTCATACAACATTTCCACCACGCCTATTTCCCTCAAATACTGGATACCCTTTTCAACTGTATCCCATTTTTTCATCGCAATCTTCAAACCGTTTTTGAAGGGATACTTTTCCTTCACGGCTATTAACACTCATTCCCAGAGGGAGGCAACCTCATCCGAGCATCGACTAATTCCTCTGTCAATAGCTGGATCTCTGGCAATGGCGCCTAGTTGGCGAGCTTCATTACCATCCAGAGATAAGCTACTGGCCCCACTGTCCCAACAGCAAACCAACCAGGAAACAAGATTTTTAGAGGCCGGCGAGTAGTAATAGAGACTTCCTCTTCATCACTCTCTTCTGCATGTCTCTTAGTTTTCCCTTCTGCCTTTCGCAATGGTGGTGGTTCTGAAGAGGGCCCCTCGCCTGGATCTTCCTCCACCTCCTCCTCCTCTTCTTCTCTTTTTCGTTCAAGACGCGAAGACACTAGTTTCCGTTTCTTGCCCTCCACAGGAGCAACCGGTATTGTTACTGGTGTCTCCTTTGATTGATTAGAGTTGACTTGGGGATTTTCCCCTTTGGCTTGAACCTCAGCTCAGAAACTCTCTCTCTCCAGAATGGTATATAATGGAGAAAACTAATTTACTAAATATGATAGCAGAATGCAAGACAACACAATGTAATGCAGTGTAATTGGAATTGAAGATAATATATCAAATAAAGAGTGTCCAGAACCAAAGGCCTTACTCTAATGCTGAAAGCAAGATGGCTAGGGAGAACACACTGCAGAGATGAGCAGTAAAAGAAAGGGCTGTCTCATGACTCGCGAGCAATTTTATCTTTCCCTCTAAAAGGAAAACAGAAACGGAACAGTGAAAGTCTTCTGGGGAATGTAGTTCTCTTCTGAGAAAGGTACCCCAAAACTATTGACATTCCATAGAACTGGAGCATTAACTCTAACTCTGAGTGCGCTACATGATGTTATGATGTGGAAAACTGATAACAAAAATCATAAAAGCATGACATTAAACAATGTTTGAATTTCACTGTGATTACATGCATATAGTTTTATGTACTATGTATAAAATAACGTACTATGTTGCTTGAAAATAATCTCTCATAATACAACGTCTTTTACCAGATTTGTATTATGGTGGAGAAGCTTTCTCTGTAGAGCAGCCACAATCCTTTACTTGTCCTTATTGTGGAAAGATGGGTTACACAGAAACAACTCTTCAAGAACATGTTGCTTCTGAACATGCAGAAACATCAACAGAGGTGGTAAGCTGCTTCAGTAATTTTTTTTCCAATTATGTTGAGAGTACGTAAAAAATCCTTTCCCAAACAATGAGTAAATTTCTTAACTTCAAAAGTGTGTTCATTTAAATGCTGATTACGATGGCATGTACCTTTATTTGTGAGATGACAATCTTTTATTAGGGCTTTTGTAGTAAGTGAGAACACTTGATAAAATGCTTCATTTCATTTACTTAAGTACACTAAAATGATTAAGTCACCACTTAGCTGTGCACCTCTGTTACTTATGTTTTTAATTAGGTAAACTCTAATGCAGTAGTAGCATAACACTAAATATTTTATTTACATTTAGTGCCTTCCTCCTTGCCCATCAATATTAGTATCAATACAGTTATATTCTGTTTATAGAATAAATAGAAAAAAGATTAATTGACTTGAGAACTTTCATGCCAATGTTGAATTTTTTAATATAATAAGACTGATGTCACTGAGTTGACTAGATCAACCTATGCCCGTGACGGGGAGGCAGTAGGCCCCTGCCCTCCCCCCCACCCAAGCCCCACAAAATGGGAAGGAAGGAAGGAAGGGAGGAAAAGAACAGCGGCAACAATCTATGGAGGAAAACTTATTTTACTATAACACCAGAATACAAGATAACAAAATATAATACAATTTAATTGAAATTGGGATTAATGAATCAGACAAGATGAGAGAGAGAGCTCCCGGGACCAAGTCAAACCTGAAAAGCTTGGAACGGCTAGGAAAGCACCCTCCAGCACCCACCACAAGGCAGCAAGAGAGCTGCCTCTTAACACTTCAATGCCTCGTACACTACATGATGTTTTGATGCGGAATACTGTAAAACAAAAAAAAAAAAACAAAACCATGACAACTAATCATGTATGAGCAGAAAAAAATATACTTGAGTTGCATTGATATTAAGGCTGCCCTTATTGGAGTTTGTTTAGTATATGTTTGGTAATATTTAGAATATTTTCACGGTTATTCTATATAGTGCTGTCTCTCCCTTCACAATTAGTTGTCTAGCTCTCAATCTGGCACACAGTGTTGTTTAAGACAATAATTATGACTTTTTAAAATGGAGACAGGGAAAGGTATGCAACTGAATTGTACATCAGTTTTTTTGTTTGTTTTTGTTTGAAGCTTTTGAATTTGGGTATATTTATGCATCAGAACTGGTTCTTCCGTAAGCGTTATGACTGTTATTTCTCTCAACAAGCAGCATTAAGACAGATGGCATGATAAAGTATATACTATGCGCTTCATGAAACATTTCTATTTCAATTGTCTATCTGAGGCATCAGCACCTAAAACTTGCTTGGTGGTGGTTAATATTCAAGATTGAAAGCCTCAGATTCTAAAGTACTATCACAGCATCCTGACTGGAAAGGCTTGTTGAATGAAAAAGCAACACACATGTTCTTCTGAATGAGAGGCAAAAGCACCCCCATTGTGGCTGGCCCAAAGATTCCGTGCATCCTTGCATAGATGACCTCAGTAGAGGGTACTTTCAAGGACACAAAAGGGTACCGGTGGGCTTTTGGTATGGCTGCCTTGGAGATATAGGATGTTAAGCAGCTGTCTACCTTGTCCGGTCTCTCAGAGAACCCTTCTGCGGTGGGATTGCTAGGAGTAGAACAGCAGGTGCCCGTTGCTACTACAGCAGCACACCAGTGGCAATATCGCACCAACCGAAACTAATTGGTTCCCATCCATAAGCTGATTCACCAACTGGAGAACCGAGGAAAGAATAATCAGCAAGACTCACTCACCCTTCAGTAGTCTGAAAATACAATGGAGAGTGGAGGCTAGCAGCGGAGTATATCACAGCCAGAATGAAGTCACGCCATAGCTAAGCACTACCAAGCCAGACATGCTAGAACTTCAGTACAAACTGGTGTCAAAGGTAGCCAAGTGATACGCCACAATTGATATCACTGATGCATTTTTCTCAATCTCCCTTTTGAATTTTCTTCCTTGCGACTCACGTACCCATGCCACCTACTCCTTCACGCTTACAGAGATTAGCTTTTAATCACAACATAAACACACTCAACACCTAGCTCAGGTTTCTGAAATAACTGTTGAAAGTTTTGTTTCCTTTCGAGCTACTAGGACAGCACTAAAATACACAGACACACACACAACTGGTCAAGTAAATTATCAGCAATACCTAGCATAAGGCAGGCAGCTAGCTATAGCTAGAATCTTCCCATCACCAACAGAATATTTCTGAACTCACAGCCTCACCATTTTGAACTCCAAATTTGTCTACCCTTAACCCTGTGTATAATCAATAGATATCAAGATGTTATAATCACAACATAATCAAGAGAGGCAAAATAAACAACGATCACAAAAAGAGAATAGGTGGAAGAGCTTACCCTTCAGCTAAACTCACAACAAAACACCAAGAGAGACGATCTCCAGAAGAGATCCTTCCCCTCTGCTAGCCAGCTCTTAAATAGGTCTAGGAGAGGTGGAGCCTGGCTCCCCCCCTTCCGGCAGCACAGGTGAATTGCCTTCACCTGTGCTCCTCTGGCTGACTCATGGCTCACCTCAGGTGATTAATCAGAGGTTCAGGCCGTGACTTAGCAGTTCCCATACACCCTGCAAGAAGTCTAAAAACATGCAAAAATAAGTGTTTCTTTTAACCCAAAATAATATCGGTGTACTGAAAAAAATACATAGGAGAACATAAAAAAGCCTACACTGTATTGTTTAAATATTACTGGATGTCTACTGTGAGAAATTCTCAAACGTTTCCTTTCAGTGGAAGTATAGCGAATACCTTTGCAACCATTCCCGCTCTCTTAACCTTTTCTGGTCAGATAGCACATCCACAGAAACTACAATGACTTACAAGGAAAAGGAATACTAGGAAAAGGCTGTCTTTAATACGGGAAGCATGTAGTCCTAATATTTACAACAACAACAAAAACAACAAAAAGCCTCAAGAATTTTCATGCCTTCTTTTGTCACGCTTTAACCTTTTTTCATTTCTCCCCCCCCATTCTTTCTTACTCACCATTCTCCGTGCTTCTTAGCTGTTGGTTTGTACTTTCCCCAAATACGAAACCCAAACATCTGTCTGCCTCGTGATCAAGGGTCACCCCACTGGCTTCTTATTTCTCTCCTGTTGTTATACACAGGAATTATCCAAAATATACCATAATATGATCCTCTTCTAGTCTCATATCATTTTTACATGCCTCAAACCTATTTCTCACCATTAAATGCGTAAACGTCCCTCCCTACACAAACACAAGAAAAGTAACAAAAAGGAACGACAAAACAGCTTTATACATATACCAGTAAAAAGACTTCAAGAGCTATCACTGACCTATGGATCACAAGTGATGCAAATACAAAATAACTTATGTGGGAAGGGACAACCCAACTCGAAGTAGAGCCAATAAGGAGGGTGCTCAGGTCCTGAACTTCAAGAGGGCGGACTTTGACCTGCTCAGGATGCTTGTAGCACGGGTCCCCTGGGAGTTGCTCCTCAAGGGTAAAGGGGTCCAGGAAGCCTGGACGCTCCTCAAGGTGGTAATCTTAAAGGCGCAAAAACAGGCTGTCCCTGAATACCGTAAGGCGAGCCGTAGAGGGAGAAGACCAGTGTGGATGAGCGGGGAATTACTGTCAAGACTCAGGAAGAAAAAGAGAATCTATGTCCTGTGGAAGAAGGGACAGGCTACTAGGGGAGATTACAAGGAAGTTGCAAAGGTATGCAGGGAGGAAGTCCGGAAGGCGAAAGCCCATCTCGAACTTAGATTGGCCACTGCAGTAAAGCAGAATAAGAAATCCTTTTACAAATATATCAATGACAAGAGAAAACCCAAGGATAATCTCTGTCCTTTAATTGATGCGGCAGGGAATGTGAGCACAGATGACAAGGAGAAGGCTGAGGTCCTCAACGCCTTCTTTACATCTGCCTTTAATAGTCAGACCGGCTGTCTTCAGGGCACTTTGTGCCCTGATCTGGATATCTGGGCTGACATGCAGCATATCTCCCCGGAGATCGAGGTGGAGACAGTTAGAGAGCTCCTCCTCCATCTGGACAGTCACAAGTCCATGGGACCGGATGGGCTTCATCCTAGGGTGCTGAGGGAGTTGGCGGGGGTGATCGCTAAGCCGCTCTCGGCTATCTACCAGCGCTCCTGGTTGACTGGAGAGATTCCAGAGGATTGGAGGCTTGCTGATGTGACTCCCATCTACAAGAAGGGCCGTAAGGAGGATCCGGGGAACTACAGGCCTGTCAGCCTGACATCAGTGCCAGGGAAGGTCATGGAACACATCCTCCTGGGAGAGATTACACAGCTTGTCCGCGGGATCAGGCCCAGCCAGCACGGGTTCATGGAAGGCAGGTCGTGTTTGACCAACCTCATCTCCTTCTACGACTGGGTGACCAAACTGGTAGATGAGGGAAAGGCAGTTGATTTAGTCTACCTAGACTTCAGTAAAGCCTTTGACATGGTCTCACACAGTATCCTTCTGTGGAAACTGGCTGCCCATGGCTTGGACAGTTTTACCCTCCGTTGGATAAGGAACTGGCTGGAGGGCCGTGCTCAACGGGTGGTGGTCAATGGAGTGAAGTCCAGCTGGAGACCTGTTACAAGTGGTGTCCCCCAGGGGTCGGTACTGGGGCCCATCCTGTTTAATATCTTCATTGATGACTTAGATGAAGGGATTGAGTGTACCCTGAGTAAGTTTGCAGATGACACCAAGTTGGGAGGTTGTGTCGATCTGCCTGAGGGCAGGGAGGCCCTGCAGAGGGATCTAGGTAAGCTGGATCGCTGGGCTGAGGTGAATGGGATGAGGTTTAACAAGGCCAAGTGTCGGGTTCTGCACTTTGGCCACAACAACCCCAGGCAGCGTTACAGGCTTGGGGATGAGTGGTTGGATGATTGTGAAGAGGAAAGGGACCTGGGGGTGTTGGTTGATGCTCGGCTGAACATGAGCCGACAGTGTGCCCAAGTGGCCAAGAGGGCTAACGGCATCCTGGCCTGCATTAGAAATAGTGTGGCCAGCAGGAGCAGGGAGGTGATCATCCCCCTGTACTCAGCACTGCTGAGGCTGCACCTTGAGTACTGTGTTCAGTTTTGGGCCCCTCACTACAAGAAAGACATTGAGGCCCTGGAGCGTGTCCAGAGAAGGGCAACGAAACTGGTGAGGGGTCTGGAGCACAAGTCTTATGAGGAGCGGCTGAAGGAGCTGGGATTGTTCAGTCTGGAGAATAGAAGGCTCAGGGGAGACCTCATTGCACTCTACAACTTCCTGAAGGGAGGTTGTGGTGCAAAAGGGTCTGGCCTCTTCTCCCAGGCAAATAGTAGGACCCGAGGAAATGGCAAGAAGTTATACCAGAGGAAGTTTAGGTTGGATATTAGGAGAAACTTTTTCTCTCAGAGGGTGGTCAGGCACTGGAATGGCCTGCCCAGGGAGGTGGTGGAGTCACCATCCCTGGCAGTGTTCAAGAGGCACCTGGATGAGGAGCTACGAGAGATGGTTTAGTAGCTTGTGGCACTGATAGGAATGGGAGGGTGGTTGGACTGGATGATCTTGCAGGTCGTTTCCAACCTTGTGATTCTGTGATTCTGTGATTCGTCCAGTTGAGATTTGAATACCTCTGGGGATTGAAATGCCACAACCTCTCGGGTACACTGTTCTAGCATTTAACCCCCTTCATGCTGAAAAAGCTTTTTCTGTATATAAAATTAGAATTTCTCATGTTCCAACTTGAGTACATTGCCTCTTGTATATCCCTGCAAGCCTCTGAGAAGAGGCTGGCTCCAGCTTCTCTACTCACGGAATCGGAATCATAGAATCACCAAATTTGGAAAAGATCTCCGAGATCATCCAGTCCAACCGTCCACCTACCACCAATATTTCCCCACTAAACCCTGTCTCTTAGTACAACATCTAAATGTTTCTCAAACACCTCCAGGTACGGTGACTCCACCACCTCCCTGGGAAGCCCGTTTCAGCGCCTAACCACTCTTTTGGAAAAGAAATTTTTCCTAATGTTGTCACGGAGTTGACTAGATCAATCTATGTCTGTGACAGAGGGGCAACAGGCCTCTGCCCTCCCCCCCACCCACCCCAGTCCCACAAAAATGGGAAGGAAGGAAGGGAGGAAAAGAGCAGCGGCAACAATCTATGGAGGAAAACTTATTTTACTATAATACCGGAATACAAGATAAAACAATATAATACAATTTAATTGAAATTGAGACTAATAAATCAGACAAGATGAGAGAGAGAGTTCCCGGGACCGAGTCAAACCTGAAAAGCTTGGAACGGCTAGGAAAGCACCCTCCAGCACCCACTGCAAGGCAGCAAGAGAGCGCCCCCCCCCACCCAGAAGGGCCAGATCCCGTGACTTCTGTAATGTACAGGGATAGGTACCTGGAATTGGGGCATTGACACTTTAATGCCCCGTACACTACATGATGTTTTGATGTGGAATACTGAAACCTGAAAAAACAAAAAACGTAAAACCATGACAAATGTCCAACCTGAATCTCCCCGGCACAACTTGAGGCCATTCCCTCTAGTCCTATCGCTAGTTATGCGAAAGAAGAGGCCAACTCCCACCTCACTACAACCTCCTTTCAGGTAGTTGTAGAGGGCAATAAGATCTCCCCTGAGCCTCCTCCAGACTAAACAATCCAAGTTTCCTCAGTTGCTCCTCATAAGACCTGTGCTCCAGACCGCTCACCAGCTTTGTTGCCCTTCTCTGGACGTGCTCCAGGGCCTCAATGTATTTCTTGTAGTGAGGGGTCCAAAACTCAGTGCAGTACTCGAGGTGCGACCTCAGCAGTGCTGAGTACAGAGAGACAATCACCTCCATGCTCCTGCTGGCAACACTGTTTCTGATACAAGCCAGGATGCCACTGACCTTCTTGGCCATCTGGGCATGCTGATGGCTCATGTTCAGCCAAACGTTGACCAACATCCCCAGGTCCAGTTCTTCCACACGATCTTCCAGCCACTCTGCCCCAAGCCTGTAGCGTTGCCTGTGGTTGTTGTGGCCACAGTGCAGGACCCGGCACTTGGTCTTGTTGAACTTCAGCCTGTTGGCCTCAGCCCAGCGACCCAGCTTGTCTAGATCCCCCTGTAGGGACTTCCTACCTCCAGGCAGACCGACACCTCCTCCCAACTTGGCGTCATCTGCAAACTTACTGAGGGTGCTCTCAATCCCCTTGTCCAGGTCATCGATAAAGATATTGAACAGGACGGGCCCCAATACTGACCCTTGGGGAACACCACTCATGACCGTGACTCCCTCCCATTAGGTAGTTTTAGACAGGAATAAGATCTTTCTGAGCCTTATCTTCAAGAGATACAAGGGTTTTTTTTCATTCCCCCTTTACACATCGCACGCTCCATCCCCCAACCATCTTGGTGGCATCCACCAGACTCGCTCCAGTATGTTCATGCCTATCTTGTATATAGTTCTGTGTTCCCTAGTACAAGACCATACCTTGCGCCTTAAGTGATGAATACAGGGGAAGAATCTCTTCCCTTGACTGAGTATTATATACTTGCTAACACAGACCAGTATTGGGTTGGCCTTCACTACAAGGGCATACCGATGCCTCATACTGAACTTCTCCACCAGGGCCTACAGCTCCTTTTCTGCAAAGCTGCTTTATAGCTAGTTGGTGCTCAGCCTGAACTGGTGTAGGGTGTTATTTCTCCCCAGGTGCAAGACTTGGCATTTCTCACTGTTGAATTGTACAAGGTTCCTCTGAATAGCAGCCCAGACTCAGAACACATTGACCGTTCCCCACAATTGATTACCTACAAGCTTGTAGAGAGTGCACAAAGGTTTATTACCCAGTTGTTAAAAGACATCAAACAGTACTGACCCAAGTATCCACCCCAAAAAGAGACCACTGGTAATTGACCACCAGTTGAACTTTGTACCGCTGATCACAACCCTCCAATTCCAGCAATAAAACCTTTTTCCCCCACCCACCAACACCACATGATCATCTACTTCGTCAATTTTGTGAGATATGAACTGGGTATAAGGATACCATGGAAGACTATGTCAAAAGCCTGTCCAAAGGCAACATCCACTATCTGGAAAGGCTTGCTGATAGAAAAAGATACACACACAGGTTCTTTTGAATTCCAATCTATGTATAAGAGTTGAAATAAATATACTTCATTTTGAAAATAGATAAAGCTAAAATGGTCTTAGTTTTTCTTCCCTGCCTCCTCTCCCCCAAGATAAGTTATTAAATTCTGGTGAACAATTCTGTATTTGACCATGTTTGTTCCTGTGTTAGCACCCCAATTTTGATTCACTGTGTACTGGGTTTATGTGGCAGGGTTTTGTCCTCCGAGAAGAGTCCAGAATCTGTCCCATGTTAAATAAGATCCAGTTGCAGCTGGCTTTAAAAAGGAACCACCACTGGTCAAAGCTGAGCCAATGAGCAACGTTGTTTGTGACCTGTTTAGCTGTGTCACAGTAGCTGGAAGAGAAGTGAGAAAATGTAGCGAGAAACAACCCTGCAGATACCAAGGTCAATGAAGAAGGAAGGGGAAGAGGTTCTCCAGGCACTGGTGCCCATGGAGAGGACTATGGTAGAGCAGGCTGTCCCCTGCTGACCATGGAGTGCCACGTTGGAACAAATATCCATCCACGCTGGAGCAGTTCTTCAAGAACTGCAGTCCATGGGAAGCCCACATCAGGTCAGATCAGTTCAGGAAGGCCTGCAGTCCGTGGGAGGGACTCCATGCTGGAGCAGGGGAAGAGAGTGAGGAGGAAGGAGTGGAAGAGACCAAGCGTTATGAACTAACTGTAACCCCCTTTCCCCATCCCTCTGCACTGCTTGAGGGGGAGGAGGCTGAAGAATGAGGTGGGGAGGGGAAGGTGGTTTTAGTTTGCTTTTAGTTCTCACTGCCCTACTCTGTTATCAGTGCACAATGAATTAATCTTCCCCAAGCTGAATCTGTTTTGCCCATGATGGTAATTGATGAGTGATCTTCCTGTCCTTATCTCAACCCAGAAGCTTTTTTTGTTTCATCATATTTTCTCCCTGTCTTTCTGAGGACGGGGAGTGAGAGCGTGGTGTGGTTGCAAGAGCTTGGTGTGGTGGGCAAGATCAACCCAACACATACTGTTTTGACATTTTTTGCCATGCACAAAGGGACTCTGAAAGCAGAATGTATACTGCTCAAAATTTAAAGCCCTTATGTTTTGGCTAATAAGCATATTTTATTATGTTCAAAAGAGCGGGCTCACAATGACATCAGTCAACTCTTTCAGATGCATCCCATCTGGTCCCATCTGCAATTGGCTTAAGTGGGCCCTAACATAACCTTCTTCTACTGTGGGTAATACTTCACTCCCACAGACTGTCACTAGGCTCAGGGACCCAAGATGCTATAAGGCAATCCAAGGAAAACCAAGATAAAGAGACTAAGTATCTTGGCTTTTTCCATGTTCATTGAGCGTTAGGTCCAGTTTTCTTAGCCTCCCTTTTGCTGCCATTGTAACCTTTCCAGTTGTCCTCTACCTCCCTCTCTAGTTCCAACTCCAGCTGAGCTCAGGCTTTCCGAACTTCATTCCTGCGTGCTCAATGTCTCTACGCTCCTCTTGGGTAACCCATTCCTCTTTCCACTTTCTGTGCACTTCTTTTTCTTGTGTGAGTTCAGTTTAGAATTCTCTGTTCATCCAAGCTGGCTTTCTGCAACACTTGCTTGGTTTTGTGTATGTGAGAACGGGACTTGTGCTTTGAAGAGGTTGTCCTTGAAGCCATCCTGGGCCCCTTTGTTCTCTTGTGCAGTCTCCTATGAGATCCCGTGCCAAGCAAATTCTCGAACAAGTCAAAATCTGCTTTCCCCAAAGTTTAACACAGTGAGTCTACCTACTGTTTCCCTTGTTCATTCTTCTCAGGCTTTTCAACTCCATCTCAAGTCTTCTGCATCCTCAACCAGTTCGTTCTTGTTTGACTGGACCTGGTACTCCCAAACACCTTCTCTAGTCAATCTCGAGCCCACGAGAGGAACTGCCCCACTAGACCTGCTGTTCACAAACAGGGAAGGTTTGGTGGGGGATGAGGAGGTTGGAGGCTCTCTTGGACAGAGTGACCATGAAATTATAGATTTCTCGATTCATGGTGGAGCCTGGAGGGGGAATAGTAAAACTGCTACCTTGGACTTCAGGAGGGCGGACTTTGAATTGTTCAGGGGACTAATAGGGGGAGTCCCCTGGCATTCAGTCTTAGCGAGTAAAGGGGTCCAAGAGAGCTGGTTGCTCTTCAAGAAGGAAGTCGTAAGGGCGCAGGAGCAGGCAGTCCCCCTGAGCTGCAAAATGAGCCGGCGGGGAAGAAGACCGGCGTGGATGAATAGGGAGCTATTCTTGAGGCTCCGGGAGAAAAAGAGAATCTACCGCCTGTGGAAAGTGGGACAGGCCACTCAGAATGAATACAAGGAAGTCGTTAGGATGTGTAGAGGTGAAATCAGAAAGGCAAAAGCCCAGCTTGAATTTAACCTAGCCGCTGGGGTGAAAAGGCATAAGAAACTCTTTTATAAATGCATTAACAGTAAGAGGAGGACAAAGGAGAATATCCACTCTTTGCTGGATGAGGCTGGGAATGTGACCACTGAGGATAAGGAAAAGGCAGAGGTTCTGAATGCCTTCTTTACGTCTGTCTTTAAAAGTCAGACCAGTTATCCTCAGGACACTCCTCTCTCTGACCTGGTAATCTCGGCTGGGGAGCACACTAACCCCCCTGTGATTCTGGAAGAAACAGTCAGAGACCTACTCCTCCAACTGGACTGTCACAAGTCGATGGGGCCAGATGAGATCCACCCAAGAGTGCTGAGGGAACTGGCGGAGGTGATAGCCGAGCCGCTTGCCATCATCTCTCAGCGCTCCTTGTTGACTGGTGAGGTCCCAGAAGACTGGAGGCTTGCCAACGTGACTCCCATTTTCAAGAATGGTCGTAAGGAGGATCCGGGGAACTACAGGCCTGTTAGCCTGACCTCGGTGCCAGGGAAGGTTATGGAGCAGATTGTCTTGAGGGAGATCACGCGGCATGTGCGGGATGAGCGGGGGATCAGGCCAAGCCAGCATGGGTTCGTGAAGGGCAGGTCCTGCTTGACCAACCTGATCTCCTTCTATGATCTAGTGACCCTTCTGGTGGATGAGGGAAAGGCTGTTGATGTGGTCTACCTAGACTTCAGCAAAGCCTTTGACACCGTCTCCCACAGCATTCTCCTGCAGAAGCTGGCAGCCCGAGGCTTGGATGGGTACACTCTTGGCTGGGTAAGGAGCTGGCTGGAGGGCCGGGCTCAGAGAGTGGTGGTGAATGGAGTTAAATCCAGCTGGCGACCGGTCGTGAGTGGTGTTCCCCAGGGGTCGGTGCTGGGGCCTGTCCTCTTCAATATCTTTATTGATGACCTGGATGAGGGCATTGAGTGCACCCTCAGTAAATTCGCAGATGACACCAAATTGGCTGGGAGTGTGGATCTGCCTGGGGGTAGCGAGGCCCTACAGAGGGATCTGGACAGGCTGGAGAGCTGGGCTGAAGCCAATGGGATGAGTTTCAACAAGGCCAAATGCCGGGTCCTGCACTTCGGCTACAACAACCCCAGGCGACGCTACAGGCTTGGGACGGTGTGGCTGGAGGACTGCGTAGAGGAAATGGACCTGGGGGTATTGATTGATGCTCGGCTGAACATGAGCCGACAGTGTGCTCAGGTGGCCAAGAAGGCCAATGGCATCCTGGCTTGCATCAGAAACAGCATTGCAAGCAGGAGCAGAGAGGTCATTCTTCCCCTATATTCAGCACTAGTGAGGCCGCACCTCGAGTACTGTGTCCAGTTTTGGGCCCCTCACTGCAAGAAAGACATTGAGGCCCTGGAACGTGTTCAAAGGAGAGCAACAAAGCTGGTGAGGGGTCTGGAACACAGGCCATATGAGGAGAGGCTGAAGGAGCTGGGAATGTTCAGCCTGGAGAAGAGGAGGCTCAGGGGAGACCTCATTGCTCTCTATAACTTCCTGAAGGGAGGTTGTAGTGAGCTGGGGGTCGGCCTCTTCTCTCGTGTCATTAGTGATAGGACCAGAGGGAATGGCTTCAAGCTACGGCAGGGGAGATTCAGGCTGGACATGAGGAAGTATTACTTTTCAGAAAGGGTGGTCAGGCACTGGAATGGACTGCCCAGGGAGGTGGTGGAGTCACCGAGCCTGGGGGTGTTCAAGGAAAGACTGGATGTTGTGTTGAGGGACATGGTTTAGTGGGAGCTTTTGGGAATAGGTGAACGGTTGGACTGGATGATCTTTTAGGTCTTTTCCAACCTTGGTGATTCTATGATTCTATGATTTGATGATCTCCTTGTGTCAATAAATTGTATTTACTGCACTCTGGAAATGTCCCGAATTACTTGTGACCAGCTATATTGCACTTCCAGCAGATGCCATGCTGGTTGAAGTCCTCCAATGAGTAGCAGGGCCTGCAATCACGAGGCTTCTTCTAGCTGCCTAAGGAAGGTTTCACTTGTTTTCACTTCTTGATCAGACCATCTGTAACAGATACCCACCAGGGTAGTGAAGCACTGGAAACAGGTTCCCCAGAGAGGTGGTGGGCACCCCATCCCTGGAGAAATTCAAGGTCAGGCTGGAACAAACTCTGAGCAACCTGATCTAGCTGTAGATATCCCTGCTCATTGCAGGGGAGTTGGACTAGATGATCTTTAAAGGTCCCTTCCAAGTCAAACAATTCCATGATTCTATTACGTCACCACCTCTTTGGTCTGTCTTTTTATCCTTACCCACAAGCTCTCAGCTGGCTTGTCACCTATTCCAAGTCAAAGATCCATGTATGAGAGCTTCTCTGAAAGTAATGTCTCCTATTTTATTATGTTGGCTCACAGCATCAGAGGAGGATGTTGGTGGGATGACAGTACAGGTTGAACCTTCCAGACAATATTCTATTACGTTTTGTTGTCACGCGACACATGGCAGCAGAGGGGCAGTGTGATAAAATGGTGCCTGACACAGAAATGCGTATGAAGCAAAGGCGTGTCACTGAATTCCTCCACGCAGAAAAAATTGCACCTCATCGACACTTGCTGAATGTTGACGGAGACCAGTCGATGTTAGCACAGCGAGGAGATGGGAGGTGCATTTCAGCAGTGGTGACAGTGGGCCACCTCCGCTGGTGCAGATTTTTACCAGCGCGGCATACAAGCTCTCGTTCGTCGCTGGTAAAAATGCATCACTAATGGTGGTGACTGTTGAAAAAGAGTGTTTTGTAGCTGAGGATTTGCGCTATCAAATAGTGTTATTGTGCTCTTTGTATCTGTAGCAGTTTCCATGGAAATAAAAAGGAGGCATTACTTTTGGAGCCATCTACATATTTATGGTGCTCCTTTGCATAGAACACATTTCTTCCTCCTTGCCTTCCCAGCCTGACCTTCCCAAAGAACCAGCATCCGTAGTAGCACTACTCTAGTGATGTGAGCTATCCCCCTACACTCCTCTGTAATCCCTATGAGATCAGAGCTCTGCAACACCGTGCAGGTTTCAATTCATCTGTTTCCCCATGCTGTGTGCATTTGCGCACAGGTACTCGAGATGTGATGAGTCCCAGTTGTTCTGCTTTTCAGAGAAACTGCGAAGAAACTTCCCCATCCTGCTGTCTCCCAGACACTTCCTCACCGTACCCCATGTTTCCAATTATCTTCAAGTTATAGTAACCTTCTCCTGCCATACTTAGTTTAAAGACCTCTGTGCTAGGTTAGAAAACTTGCAAAGATGCTTTTGCCCTATGAATTCATCTCTTCACAGCAGTCCTCATTCCTCAGAGGTTTTCACGGTCGTAAAAACAGAAGCCCTTCCTGTGACACCAAACATACAGCCAAATGTTTAATGAATGCATCCACTCCTGCTCAAGCCTTTCCCCTTCATTTCAAAGGTAACACTACCTAGGCTCCCATAGCTCTATATTTACTCTTGATATACTCAAGGCCACCCTAGCATTATTATCAGTGCCTACACACATGAGCAAAAAGGGATGATATTCCAAGGGTGAGAAAAGTCTTTGCAGTCTCTCTGCCTAAATCCAAGCCAGAGTATGAGGAGCAGCTGAGGTCTCTTGCTTTGTTCAGCCTAGAGAAGAAGAGACTGAGGGGCGACCTCATCGCAGCCTATGGCTTCCTCACGAGGAGGTGTGGAGGAGCAGGTGCTGATTTCCTCTCTCTGGTGACCAGTGATAGGACCCAAGGGAATGGCATGAAGCTGCGACAGTGAGGTTCAGGCTGGATATCAGCAAAAGGTTCTTCACCCAGAGGGTAGTTGGGCACTGGAACAGACTCTCCAGGGAAGTGGTTGTGGCACTGAGCTTGCTGAAGTTCAAGAAGCATCTGGACAATGCTTTCAGACATGTGGTCTGATTTTTGGGTGGTCCCATCTAGAGCCAGAAGTTGGACTCGATGATCCTTATGGGTCCCTTCCAACTTGGGCTATTCTGTGATTCTATGATTTATACCCCTTTCTGTGTAACAGTCTCCCCTCAGCCTTTGTTCCCCATTGCTCTCCCTTCCCCCTGCATACCCCTTTGCATGTCAATTTGTATGATTCTGTTGATTCCCTCACTCTATCTCACTCAGTCAGCTTTCCACCCACTAGTTTACAGTCTTACAGTTTTACAGTTGCAAAGTCCGGGTTGATCTTTCTGGAATTGGTGCCTGTAGTTTCTTGATAGCCCATCAACTAGTGTGACTGGCTGTTGAGGTTCAACACTCTGGTAGGCAGCCAAGCACCACACAGCTGCTCACTTCTCTCTCCAAAGGATGGGGGAGGGAATCGTAAAGGTGAAGAGGGAAAATTCACACATTGAGATAAAGACAGTAGAGCACGGGCAAAGCAAAAGCTGCATTTGCAAGCACAGCAAAGCAAAACAAGGAATTCATTCACTACTTCCCATCAGCACGCTTCCCATCAGCCACTTCCAGGAAAGCAGGGCTCCATCATGCAAAATGGTTTTTTGGGAAGACAAATGTCATCACTCCGAATGCCTCCCCCTTCCACCTTTCCTCCCAGCTTTTATTGCTGAGAATGATGTCGTATGTTATGTAATACTCCTCTGGTCATTTGGGGTTAGCTGTCCTGGCTGCGTCTCCTTCTCCCAACTTCTTGTGCATTGCCCAGCCTCCTCACTGTCAGGGTATTGTGTGTAAGCAGTAGACAGCAACAACTAAAACACTGTCACAATTATCACCACTACTTTCATTTAAAAAAACAAAAACAAAAACAAAAACACAGCATCATACAAACCTACACCAAGAAAATTAACTCTGTTCCAGCAAAAATTTTGACGCTGGCAAGGTTTGCTTCTTGTCATGGTCGTTGTCCCAATTAACAAGGTCCCCAATCAGATAACTTCACTGGAATAAACATCTTCATACTCGCATGCCCTCGACAACTAGTCTGACTGACCAAATTTGTTTTTTTTTTTGTTTGCTTTTTCTTTGTTTCTTAGTTTGTTTTGTCAGAGCTAATGCTTAACTAAAACTTCCATTTCAACATAACAATGTTCTACTTCATAAACAAAATGTTATTAAACTTTATTTTAAGTTTAGGATTAGGACAGTCAGACAGACTATCTCTTCATTGTTCTTTGTAACTTTTTTTGTAGTTGATTTTCTCCCAAAGACTTGAATGATATGGTCTGCTAATAACTGCTTTGCTCTGTTAAATTGGGTTGAACTTCTGCTTTGTTACTTTTTGAAATCTGATATCACTCTCATGCAGAAATAAGTTCTCCTTTGAAGATGATGTTTCCTATTGGTACCAAACACTTTCTCAGCTTACTTGTAAAAAGCTGAAAATAAATAAGTTAATGGGGTCTATATCCATCCGTCCTAAATACATCCATTTCTGTTTCTCCCACTGACTAGTTGTGTAAATGACATAACGGAGAACTATCATAGAATCACAGAATCATAGAATGGCCTGGGTAGAAAAGGACCACAATGATCATCTAGTTTCAACCCCCCTGCTATGTGCAGGGTTGCCAATCACTAGACCAGGCTGCCCAGAGTCACATCCAGCCTGGCCTTGAATGCCTCCAGGGACGGGGCATCCACAACCTCCTTGGGCAACCTGTTCCAGTGCGTCACCACCCTCTGTGTGAAAAACTTCCACCTAATATCTAACCTAAACCTCCCCTGTCTCAGTTCAAGACCATTCTCCCTTGTCCTATCACTATCCACCCTTGTAAACAGCTGTTCCCCTTCCTGTTTATACACTCCCTTCAAGTACTGGCAGGCCGCAATGAGGTCTCCCCGCAGCCTTCTCTTCTCCAAGCTAAACAAGCCCAGTTCCCTCAACCTTTCCTTGTAGGAGAGGTGCTCCAGCCTTCTTATCATCTTAGTGGCCCTCCTCTGGACCCGCTCCAAGAGCTCCACGTTCTTCCTGTGCTGGGGTCCCCAGGCCTGGACGCAGTACTCCAGAACTATAATCAAACTACTGAGGAAGGTCCTTTTTTACTGATTTTAATGAATTTATTGTAGAATTTTCTAAATTAGCTTTAAATGTGTCAGCTCTTCTTTTGCTGTTAATTACAATGCAGTAAACTAAGGTGAGACTCTTCTGGAGGTAACCTGTTTGATGAATTTCCCAAAAGCAGCTCAAAATAAGTGAAGTTTTCATAACAGAAAAATATATCTCTAAAGGGTTGGTTTAGAATTCCTATTCTTCATACAGTGTTTAGTCTGTTATCATTCTTGATTGTCCTCTGAAATTACATATATTGGGTACGGAATTACGTTACAGTGCTAATCAGAACTTTGTTTTAACAGAGTACTTTTAGTCTTCTGCCTCCAACCATTACCACCTACCATTTCCTGTTCATGTGGAATCTTCTGTAGTTCAGTTTTTCCCAATAGTAATTTCCTTTTTTAATTTTTTTTCCCTTTATAAACAGGTAGGAGTAGCTTCACATTCACAAAACCAGGCTGCCCAGAGCCACATCCAGCGTGGCCTTGAAAGCATCCAGGGATGGGGCATCCACAACATCCTTGGGCAAACTGTTCTAGTGTGTCACCACCCTCTGTGTGAAAGCTTCCTCCAAATATCTAACCTACACCCTACCTTGTCCCAGTTTAAAAACATTCCCCCTTGTCCTATCGCTATCCACCCTTGTAAACAGCCGATGCCCCTACTGTTTATATGCTTCCTTCAAATACTGGAAGGCCACAATGAGGTCTCCCCAGAGCCTTCTCTTCTCCAAGCTAAACAAGCCCAGTTCCCTCAACCTTTCTTCTCAATAAGACCGCGGTCACCAACGTAACTCTCTCAGGATCAACTCAACAAGGGCAACAAGTCCTGAAAGAGTAAGAGGTGGGCAAGATATCGTTACCATTGTTGATCAATCTCTGAAAATGAATGAAATTCTAAGTCTGAGAAAAGACTTTTCACGTCACCCAAATGAGCCTATTGTCACCTGGTTACTTCAATGCTGGGACAATGGGGCCAACAGTGTGTGGCTAGATAGTAGAGAAGCTCGCCAACTGGGTGGCATTGCTAGGGATGCAGCCATTGACAGAGGCATTAGTACATGCCAGAACCAGGCCTTTACCCTCTGGAAGCGGATGTTGTTAGCTGTAAAAGAAAGATACCCCTTCAAAGATGATCTGATGCCTGAGAAAAAGAAATGGGCTGATATGCAAGAAGGCATCTGTTATTTGAGAGAATATGCTGTGGTGGAAACGCTACATAGCACCCATTTCATTCCTGATGATCCAGACCAAGAGCACGATCCTGAGAGAGACAGGTGTACACCAAATATGTGGCGTACATTCACAAAGACTGCACCAGAATGGTACGCCAGTACATTTGCAGCAATGTAAGGCAGAGGGGAAAGAAGACTCCTTATAAATGAACTGATTAATAAACTTCAAGACTTAGAGTTACATTTAAACCCTCCACGAGCTTGTGTTTCAGCTTTTTTTGCAGAAGTGAGTGAAAAACTGGACAGAACAGAGAGCAAACAAGAAGATATAATAGATGAACTGTTTACCATGCTTAATGCTGATGGACCCATGATGGTACCAGATACATCTGATGGGGACCAGAATTCCCAAATCAGCCTACGGGTTTCCCCCCAACCTGCAACATCCAACGTCTCAGCTACCAAAAGAAGACGTCCTCCTGCTCGAGCAAGTGATAACAGTAAGACTACACCACGTTTTGACTTCTGATGTCACCTACGTGACCATGGAGAAGATATGGAGAAGTGGCATAAACAACTCACTCCTGCGCTTCAAGCATGGGTAAAAGAATTAAAAGACAAATCAACCACCAAGGTGAACTTCTCCAAAAAGGTGATTGCTCCAGTTCCTGTAGACAACCGAGGTAACAAAAAGAGGGGCCCTGCCCTCAGCCAGGGGAGGGAAAGGGATAATAGAGTGCATTGGACTGTGTGGATTAGATGGCCTGGCACATCAGAATCACGGAAATATAAGGCCCTGGTGGACACTAGTGCACAGTGTACTCTAATGCCCTCAAGTCACCAAGGGACAGAATCAATTTATACCCATGTGGTGACTGGGGGTTTGCAAGAGCTGACTATGTTGGAGGCTGAAATCAGCCTCACTGGTAAAGACTGGCAAAAGCACCCTATTGTGACTGGCCCAGGGGCTCCATGTATACTTGGTTTTGATTACCTCAGAAGGGGATACTTGAAGGATCCCAAAGGGTATTGATGGGCCTTTGGAATAGCTGCTGTAGACACAGAAGGTGTTAAGCAGCTGTCTGTTTTGCCTGGCCTATCAGAAGATCCGTCTGTTGTGGGGTTGCTACGAGTGGAAGAGCAACAGGTACGGATTGCCACAAAAACAGAGCACATGCGGCAGTACCGCACCAACAGGGATTCCTTGCTCCCCATTCAGAAGTTGATTAATCAACTAGAGAGTCAGGGAGGGATCAGCAAAACTCACAGCCCCATATGGCCAGTGCGTAAAGCCAGTGGAGAATGGAGGCTGATGGTGGACTACCGTGGCCTGAATGAAGTCACACTCCCACTGAGTGCTGCTGTACCAGACATGCTAGAACACCAATATGAATTGGGGACAAAAGCAGCCAAGAGGTATGCTGCCATTAACATTGCTAACACCTTTTGCTCCATTCCTTTGGCCACAGAATGTAGGCCTCAGTTTGCTTTCACCTGGACGGATGTTCAGTATACCTGGAATCGTTTGCCCCAAGGGTGGAAACATAGTCCAGCAGTTTGCCATGGGTTGATCCAGGGTGCACTGGAACCAGGTGGTGCTCCTGAGCACATGCAGTACATTGATGACATTATTGTGTGGGGCAAGACATCAAAGGAAGTTTTCGAGAAAGTAGAGCAACTAATCCAGATCCTTTTGCGTTCTGGTTTCGCTATTAAGCAAAGCAAAGTGAAAGGACCTGCCCAGGAAATTCACTTCCTAGGGATAAAGTGGCAAGATGGCCGTCATCACATCCCGACTAATGTGATCGACAAAATCACTGCCGTGTCTCCGCCCACTAATAAGAAAGTGACACAATCTTTTCTGGGCGTAGTGGGTTTTTGGAGAATGCATGTTCCAAACTACAGCCTCATTGTAAGCCCCCTTTATCAGGTGACACGGAAGAAGAATTATTTTGTGTGGGGTCCTGAGCAGCAGCAGGCTTTTGAGCAGATTAAACAAGAGATAGCCCGTGCTGTGGCCCTGGGGCCAGTACAGATGGAACAGGATGTGAAGAACATCCTCTACACTGCTGCTGGAGAGAAAGGCCCCACTTGGAGTTTGTGGCAAAGGACCTCAGGAGAGACCCGAGGCTGACCCCTGGGATTCTGGAGTTGAGCCTACAGGGGGTCGGAAGGGGGCTACACTCTAACTGAGAAGGAGATCTTACCCTCGTATGAGGGGGTTTGGGCTGCTTCCGAAGTACTTGGTATTAAAACACAGCTCCTTCTGGCACCTCGACTGCTAGTGCTGAACTGGATGTTCAAGGGAAAGGTTCCCTCCACCCATCATTGTGCTTGGATGCTACTTGGAGTAAGTGGATTGTGTTGATTATGCAGCGAGCGCGGATGGGGAATCTCAGCCGTCCAGGAATCCTAGAGGTCATCATGGACTGGCCTGAAGGTAAAAAGTTTGGAACACCACCAGGAGAAGAGGTATCACGTGCTAAAGAAACCCCACCATACAATGAACTACCAGAGAATGAAAAGAAATATGCCCTGTTCACAGATGGATCGTGTCGTATTGTGGGGAAGCATTGCAGATGGAAATCTGCTGTGTGGATCCCCACACGACAAGTTGCAGAGGCCAATGAAGGTAAAGGAGAACCAAGCTATTTTGCAGAGGTAAAGGCTGTCCAGCTGGCCTTAGATGTTGCTGAACGGGAGAGGTGGCCAATGCTCTATCTTTACACTGACTCATGGATGGTAGCAAATGCCTTATGGGGATGGTTACAGCAGTGGGAGCAAAATAACTAGCAAAGAAGAGGTAAACCTATTTGGGCTGCTGACCTATGGAAAGATATTGCTTCCCGAACAAAAAATATGGTTATAAAGGTGCGTCATGTAGATGCTCGTGTGCCTAAGAGTAGATCTACAGAAGATCAGCGAAATAACCATCAAGTAGACCAAGCTGTCAGAATTGAGTTGGCTCAAATAGACCTGGACTGGCAGAACAAGGGTGAATTATTTCTGGCTCGGTGGGCCCATGAGACCTCAGGCCATCAAGGAAGAGACGCAACATACAAATGGGCGAGAGACTGTGGGGTGCATTTAAGTATGGATGCTATTGCAAAGTTCATTCATGACTGTGACACGTGCGCCACATTTAAACAAGCTAAGAGGATGAAACCTCTCTGGGGGGAAGGGCGATGGCAAAAGTACAAATATGGGGAGGCTTGGCAGGTTGATTATATCACCTTGCCACGATCTCACAATGGTAAGCATTATGTGCTCACCATGGTGGAGGCAACCACCGGGTGTCTTGAAACATATGTAGTACCCCATGCTACCGCCTGAAACACCATACTAGGTCTGGTGAGGCAAATCCTCTGGCAACATGGCACCCCAGAAAGAATTGAGTCAGATAATGGGGCTCATTTCAAAAAGTCACTTGTGGATACTTGGGCCAGAGAACATGGCATCGAGTAGATTTATCATATCCCCTATCATGCACCAGCCTCCGGTAAGATCAAATGCTACAACGGGTTGTTAAAAACCATGTTACAAGCAATGGGTGGCGGAACATTTAAACACTGGGAGAAGTAATTGGCAGAAGCCACCTGGCTGGTCAACACCTGAGGATCAGTCAGTCGAGACGGTCCTACCCATTCCAGCTCCCTACATATTGTAGAGGGAGATAAGGTCCCTGTAGTACATGTGAAGAGCATGTTAGGAAAGGCAGTTTGGGTTTTTCCAGCTTCTGGAAAGGGCAAACCTCTTTGCAGAATTGTTTTTGCCCAGGGACCTGGGCCCACCTGGTGGGTGATACAGAAAAACGGGGATGGTCAGTGTGTACCACAAGGGAATTTGATGTTGGAGGAGTGCAGTCAGTAATTCCATGTGTTAAGCATGATGTAGTGATGTAGAATAAGGGGTGGAATGTCATGGTTTTATGATTTTTGGTTATCAGTATTCCACACCATAACATCATGTAATGCACTGGAGGGGTTTGACTTCTGATGCTCGAGTTCCGAATGTTTGTCCGACGGAGAAGAACTACATTTCCCCAGGAGGCTTTGCGGTCAGCGAGGAAATATAACTCTGTGCAAGGTCACCTGCTTCCCTCTTCTTCTTAGCCTGCTCTTCGCCATCTGCGCTTCGCTGTCTGCGCTTCGCCATCTGCGCTTCCCCATCTGCACTTTGCCATCTGCTTTTCTTCATTCACTCAACTGGACTGCACTTCTCACCTCAGCATTGTGGTGAGGCCTGTCTACCATTCAGACAAACTCTCTCTCTCTCTCATTGTACTTTGCTAATACTTTATTTATATATTTATATAAAAATATTATTATATTTTATTATCAGTCTGTTCCACCTCAGATTATTGCCGTTGTTTTCAAGTATTTTCGGGTCCCCTGTTTCCCTTTTCTGGAGGAGCAGATCCGCAGATACCTCCGCCCCGCTGGTCACGGAACCGGGCCAAACCAGCCCGTAATTTTAAAGGACATCCTCTATACTGCTGCTGGAGAGAAAGGTCCCACTTGGAGTTTGTGGCAAAGGGCCTCAGGAGAGACCCGAGGCTGACCCCTGGGATTCTGGAGCTGAGCCTACAGGGGGTCGGAAGAGTGCTACACTCCACCTGAAAAGGAAATCTTAGCTGCATATGCAGGGGAAACTGCAGCAGATTCACAGAGCAGAATAACACTACTTGGTAGAGCAAATTCTCAGCTAGAAACCACTGTTCTTCAACATAGTCACCCCCATTAACAATTCATTTTCGCCAGTGATGAACCAGAGACTGATTGTCATGGTCATAAAAATCATAGAATCATAGAATAGAGTAGGGAGGGATCCTTAATGGTCATCTGGTTCAACTCCCCTGCAATGAACAGGGACATCTACAGCTAGATCAGATTACTCAGAGACTGGTCCAGCCCTACAGTGAATGCCTCTGTCAAAGATTTACTGTATGGCTCAGCCCAGTTTCCTGACTAGCAGGGTGGTGGGACATACAGATCCACGCCCCGGTGAATGGAAAAGGGGAAAAGGGGAAAAGCGAAAAAATGGAAAAGGGGAAAAGGAAGGGAGACGGGACTAAAAACAAAACAACAGCCAACCATCTGAGCAGAAAAAACATGAATTTACTAAACAAGATATCAGAATGCAAGAAAACAGCAAACAATCCTCTGGGAGAATAAGTTGTTCTTTTCCGGTACAGGTACTCGGAACTGGAGCATTAAATCTTTAACTTCCAGTGCACTACATGATGTTATCATGTGGAATACCAATAACCAAAAATCTTAAAACCATCACATTCCACCCTTTATTCCACATCACTGCATCATGCTTTATATATACAAACATTAATTAACAAGCACTTAACTTACTTAATGCTGGGACAATGGGGCCAACAGCGTGTGGCTAGATAGTAGAGAAGCTCGCCAACTGGGTGGCATTGCTAGGGACGCAGCCATTGACAGAGGCATTAGTGGATGTGGACGTGGATATATAGTGGATGTCAGAAGCAGGCCTTCACCCTCTGGAAGAGGATGCTGTTAGTTGTAAAAGATACCCCATCAAAGATAATCTGATGCCTCTGAAAAAAAAAATGGACTGATGTGGAAAAAGGCATCTGTTATTTGAGAGAATATGCTGTGGTGGGAGCCAGACCAAGAGCCCGATCCTGAGAGAGTCAGGTGTACACCACATATGTGTCGTATATTCACAAAGACTGCACCAGAATGGTACGCCAGTACATTTGCAGCAATGTATGGCAGAGGGGAAAAAAGACTCCTTATAAATGAACTGATTAATAAACTTCAAGACATAAAGCTACATTTAAATCCTCCACGAGCTTGTGTTTCAGCTTTTTTTGCAGAAGTGAGTGAAAAACTGGACAGAACAGAGAGCAAACAAGAAGATATAATAGATGAACTGTTTACCATGCTTAATGCTGATGGACTCATGGTGCTACCAGATACATCTGATGGGGACCAGAATTCCCAAATCAACCTACTGGTTTCCCCCCAACCTGCATCATCCAACATCTCAGCTACCAAAAGAAGACGTCCTCCTGCTCGAGCAAGTGACAACAGTAAGACTACATCACGTTTTGACTTCTGATGTCACCTACGTGACCATGGAGAAGATATGGAGAAGTGGCATAAACAACCCACTCCTGCGCTTCAAGCACAGGCAAAAGAATTAAAAGACAAATCAACCACCAAGGTGAACTTCTCCAAAAAGGTGATTGCTCCAGTTCCTGTAGACAACCGAGGTAACAAAAAGAGGGGCCCTGCCCCCAGCCAGGGGAGGGAAAGGGATAATAGAGTGCATTGGACTGTGTGGATTAGATGGCCTGGCACATCAGAATCGTGGAAATATAAGGCCCTGGTGGACACTAGTGCACAGCGTACTCTAATGCCCTCGAGTCACCAAGGGACAAAATCAATTTATATTCATGGGGTGACAGGGGGTTTGCAAGAGCTGACTATGTTGGAGGCCGAAATCAGCCTCACTGGTAAAGACTGGCAAAAGCACCCTATTGTGACTGGCCCAGGGGCTCCATGTATTCTAGGTATTGATTATCTCAGAAGGGCATACTTTAAGGATCCCAAAGGGTATTGATGGGCCTTTGGAATAGCTGCTGTAGACACAGAAGGTGTTAAGCAGCTGTCTGTTTTGCCTGGCCTATCAGAAGATCCGTCTGTTGTGGGGTTGCGACAAGTGGAAGAGCAACAGGTACGGATTGCCACAAAAACGGAGCACATGTGGCAGCACCACACCAACAGGGATTCCTTGCTCCCCATACAGAAGTTGATTCGTCAACTAGAGAGTCAAGGAGTGATCAGCAAAACTCACTGACCCTTTAACTGTCCTGTATGGACAGCGCGTAAAGCCAGTGGAGAGTGGAGGCTGATGGTGGACTAACATGGCCCGAATCAAGTCACACTCCCACTGAGTGCTGCTGTACCGGACATGTTAGAACTCCAGTATGAACTGCAGTCAATAGCAGCCAAATAGTATGCCACCACTGATATTGCTAATGCCTTCTTTTCCATTCCTTTGGCCAAAGAATGCAGGCCACAGTTTGCTTTTACCTGGAGGGGCATTCAGTATACATGGAATCGTTTGCCCCAGGGTTGAAAACACAGCCCAACCATTTGCCATGGGTTTATTCAAGCTGCACTGGAACTGGGAGGTGCTCCTGAGCACTTACACTACATCGATGACACCATTGTGTGGGGCAACACAGCAAAGGAAGTTTTTGAGGAAGGAGAGCAAATAATCCAGATCCTTCTGCGTGCTGGCTTTGCTATTAAGCGAAGCAAAGATAAAGCCAAGGAAATTCAGTTCCTAGGGATAAAGTGGCAAGATGGACATCATCACATCCCAACAAATGTGATTGACAAATTACTGCCATGTTTTTTTTCATTACTGCCCACTAATAAGAAAGAGACATAATCTTTTCTGGACGTAGAGGGTTTTTGGAGAATGCATGTTCCAAACTACAGCCTCATTGTAAGCCCCCTTTATCAGGTGATGCAGAAGAAGAATGATTTTGCATGGAGTCCTGAGCAGCAGCAAGCATTTGAGCAGCTTAAGCAGGAGATAGCCCGTGCCATGGCCCTGGGGCCAGTATGGACGGGAAAGGTTTAAAGGACATCCTCTATACTGCTGCTGGAGAGAAAGGTCCCACTTGGAGTTTGTGGCAAAGGGCCTCAGGAGAGACCCGAGGCTGACCCCTGGGATTCTGGAGCTGAGCCTACAGGGGGTCGGAAGAGGGCTACACTCCACCTGAAAAGGAAATCTTAGCTGCATATGCAGGGGAAACTGCAGCAGATTCACAGAGCAGAATAACACTACTTGGTAGAGCAAATTCTCAGCTAGAAACCACTGTTCTTCAACATAGTCATCCCCATTAACAATTCATTTTCGCCAGTGATGAACCAGAGACTGATTGTCATGGTCATAAAAATCATAGAATCATAGAATAGAGTAGGGAGGGATCCTTAATGGTCATCTGGTTCAACTCCCCTGCAATGAACAGGGACATCTACAGCTAGATCAGGTTACTCAGAGACTGGTCCAGCCCTACAGTGAATGCCTCTGTCAAAGATTTACTGTATGGCTCAGCCCAGTTTCCTGACTAGCAGGGTGGTGGGACATACGGATCCACGCCCCGGGCTGGGGAAGGGGGATAGATGGGCCTAAAAAACAAAACAGCAGCAATTATCTGAGCACAAAAACACTAATTTACTAAACAAGATATCAGAACGCAAGAAAACAGCAAACAGTCCTCTGGGAGAATATGTTCTTCTTTTACGGGACAGGTACTCCTCACTCCCAGGGCATCATGCGTAACCAGTAGACAGCAACAACATCCTCACAATTATCACCACTACTTTCATTTAAAAAAAAAAATAAAATAAAATAAAAAAAAAAAAAGAAGAAAAAACCCCAGCACCAGCACAGTGCTTTTGCTGGTTCAAAAACAGCTCTAAAAAGAGCTTTTTGGACGGCCTTTTTGGCTTTAGCACCCTTGCCCAGTGCAGTCTTACCTGCCCAGAAGCTGGTCTCCGCAGCAATGACCGTTTCACACGGCAGGAGAGTGTTTAAACTCCACCGCAAATGTGCCGGCACCACCCCTGCTGTCTCAGCAGCCCGCTCACCAGCTGCCAGCTGCTGCCACCCCCCAGCACCAGCACAGAGCTTTTGCTGGTTCAAAAAAAGCTCTGAAAAGGGCTTTTGGGACGGCCTTTTTGGCTTTAGCTCCCTTGCCCAGTGCAGTCTTACCTGCCCTCAAGCTGGTCTCCGCAGCAATGACCGTTTCACAGGGCAGGAGAGTGTTTAAACTCTATCGCGAACGTGCCGGCTCCACCCCTGCTGTCTCAGCAGCCCGCCCACCAGCTGCCAGCTGCTGCCACCCCCAGCAAAGAGCTTTCACAGGTTCAAAAACAGCTCTGAGAAGGGCTTTTGGGACGGCCTTTTTGGCTTTAGCTCCCTTGCCCAGAGCAGTCTTACCCGCCCTGAAGCTGGTCTCCACAGCAATGACATTTTCACACGGCAGGAGAGTGTTTAAACTCCACGGCGAATGCGCCAGCTCCAACCCTGCTGTCTCAGCAGCCCGCCCACCGCATGCTGTCACCCCCAGGACCAGCACAGCGCTTTTGCTGGTTCAAAAACAGCTCTAAAAAGAGCTTTTTAGACGGCCTTTTTGGCTTTAGCACCCTTGCCCAGTGCAGTCTTACCTGCCCAGAAGCTGGTCTCCGCAGCAATGACCGTTTCACACGGCAGGAGAGTGTTTAAACTCCACCGCAAATGTGCCGGCACCACCCCTGCTGTCTCAGCAGCCCGCTCACCAGCTGCCAGCTGCTGTCACCCCCAGGACCAGCACAGCGCTTTTGCTGGTTCAAAAACAGCTCTAAAAAGAGCTTTTTAGACTGCATTTTTGAACGGCCTTTTTGGCTTTAGCTCCCTTGCCCAGTGCAGACTTACCCGCCCTCAAGCTGGTCTCCGCAGCAATGACCGTTTCACACGGCTTGAGAGTGTTTAAACTCTACCGCCAATGTGCCAGCTCCACCCCTGCTGTCTCAGCAGCCCGCCCACCAGCTGCCAGCTGCTGCCACCCCCAGCACAGTGCTTTTGCTGGTTCAAAAACAGCTCTGAAAAGGGCTTTTGGGACGGCCTTTTTGGCTTAAGCTCCCTTGCCCAGTGCAGTCTTACCTGCCCTGAAGCTGGTCTCCGCAGCAATGACCGTTTCACACGGCAGGAGAGTGTTTAAACTCTACCGCGAATGTGCCGGCTCCACCCCTGCTGTCTCAGCAGCGTGCCCACCAGCTGCCAGCTGCTGCCACCCCCAGCAAAGAGCTTTTGCTGGTTCAAAAACAGCTCTGAAAAGGGCTTTTGGGACGGCCTTTTTGGCTTTAGCTCCCATGCCCAGTGCAGTCTTACCTGCCCTGAAGCTGGTCTCCGCAGCAATGACCGTTTCACACGGCAGGAGAGTGTTTAAACTCTACCGCGAATGTGCCGGCTCCAACCCTGCTGTCTCAGCAGCCCGCCCACCAGCTGCCAGCTGCTGCCACACCCAGCAAAGAGCTTTAGCTGGTTCAAAAACAGCTCTGAAAAGGGCTTTTGGGACGGCCTTTTTGGCTTTAGCTCCCTTGCCGAGTGCAGTCTTACCTGCCCTGAAGCTGGTCTCCGCAGCAATGACCGTTTCACACATCAGGAGAGTGTTTAAACTCTACCCCGAACGTGCCAGCTCCACCCTTGCTGTCTCAGCAGCCCGCCCTGCAGCTGCCAGCTGCTGCCACCCCCCAGCACCAGCACAGAGCTTTTGCTGGTTCAAAAAGAGCTCTAAAAAGAGCTTTTTAGAGTGCCTTTTTGGCTTTAGCTCCCTTGCCCAGTGCAGTCTTACCTGCCCAGAAGCTGGTCTCCGCAGCAATGACCGATTCACAGGGCAGGAAAGTGTTTAAACTCTACCGCGAATGTGCCGGCTCCACCCCTGCTGTCTCAGCAGCCCGCCCACCAGCTGCCAGCTGCTGCCACCCCCAGCAAAGAGCTTTCACAGGTTCAAAAACAGCTCTGAGAAGGGCTTTTGGGACGGCCTTTTTGGCTTAAGCTCCCTTGCCCAGAGCAGTCTTATCCGCCCTGAAGCTGGTCTCCACAGCAATGACCGTTTTACACGGCAGGAGAGTGTTTAAACTCCACGGCGAATGCGCCAGCTCCAACCCTGCTGTCTCAGCAGCCCGCCCACCGCATGCTGTCACCCCCAGGACCAGCACAGCGCTTTTGCTGGTTCAAAAACAGCTCTAAAAAGAGCTTTTTAGACGGCCTTTTTGGCTTTAGCACCCTTGCCCATTGCAGTCTTACGTGCCCTGAAGATGATCTCCGCAGCAATGACCATTTCACACGGCAGGAGAGTGTTTAAACTCTACCGCAAATGTGCCGCCTCCACCCCTCCTGTCTGAGCAGCCCGCCCACCGCATACTGTTACCCCCAGGACCAGCACAGCGCTTTTGCTGGTTCAAAAACAGCTCTAAAAAGAGCTTTTTGGACGGCCTTTTTGGCTGTAGTTCCCATGCCCAGAGCAGTCTTACCTGCCCTCAAGCTGGTCTTCGCAGCAATGACAGTATCACACGGCTTGAGAGTGTTTAAACTCTACAGCGAATGTGCCGGCTCCACCCCTGCTGTCTCAGCAGCCCGCCCACCAGATGCCAGCTGCCGCCACCCCCAGCACCAGCACAGTGCTCATGCTGGTTCAAAAACAGCTCTAAAAAGAGCTTTTTGGACGGCATTTTTGGCTATAGCTCCCTTGCCCAGTGCAGTCTTACGTGCCCTGAAGCTGGTCTCCGCAGCAATGACAGTATCACACGTCAGGAGAGGGTTTAAACTCTACAGCGAATGAGCCGGCTCCACCCCTGCTGTCTCAGCAGCCCGCCCTCCAGCTGCCAGCTGCTGCCACCCCCAGCACAGTGCTTTTGCTGGTTCAAAAACAGCTCTGAAAAGGGCTTTTGGGACGGCCTTTTTGGCTTAAGCTCCCTTGCCCAGTGCAGTCTTACGTGCCCTGAAGATGATCTCCGCAGCAATGACCATTTCACACGGCAGGAGAGTGTTTAAACTCTACCGCAAATGTGCCGGCTCCACCCCTGCTGTCTCAGCAGCGCACCCACCAGCTGCCAGCTGCTGCCACCCCCAGCACCAGTACAGTGCTTTTGCTGGTCCAAAAACAGCTCTAAAAAGAGCTTTTTGGACGGCCTTTTTCGGCTTTAGCTCCCTTGCCGAGTGCAGTCTTACCCGCCCTGAAGCTGGTCTTCGCAGCAATGACCGTTTCACAAGGCTTGAGAGTGTTTAAACTCTACCGCGAATGTGCCGGCTCCAACCCTGCTGTCTCAGCAGCCCGCCCACCAGCTGCCAGCTGCTGCCACACCCAGCAAAGAGCTTTAGCTGGTTCAAAAACAGCTCTGAAAAGGGCTTTTGGGACGGCCTTTTTGGCTTTAGCTCCCTTGCCGAGTGCAGTCTTACCTGTCCTGAAGCTGGTCTCCGCAGCAATGACCGTTTCACACATCAGGAGAGTGTTTAAACTCTACCCCGAACGTGCCGGCTCCACCCCTGCTGTCTCAGCAGCCCGCCCTCCAGCTGCCAGCTGCTGCCACCCCCAGCACCAGCACAGTGCTTTTGCGGGTTCAAAAACAGCTCTAAAAAAAGCTTTTTGGACGGACTTTTTGGCTTTAGCACCCTTGCCCAGTGCAGTCTTACGTGCCCTGAAGATGATCTCCGCAGCAATGACCATTTCACACGGCAGGAGAGTGTTTAAACTCTACCGCAAATGCGCCGGCTCCACCCCTGCTGTCTCAGCAGCCCGCTCACCAGATGCTGCCACCCCCAGCACCAGCACAGAGCTTTTGCTGGTTCAAAAACAGCTCTAAAAAGAGCTTTCTAGAGTGCCTTTTTGGCTTTAGCTCCCTTGCCCAGTGCAGTCTTACCTGCCCAGAAGCTGGTCTTCGCAGCAATGACCGTTTCACACGGCTTGAGAGTGTTTAAACTCTACCGCGAATGTGCCGGCTCCAACCCTGCTGTCTCAGCAGCCCGCCCACCAGCTGCCAGCTGCTGCCACACCCAGCAAAGAGCTTTAGCTGGTTCAAAAACAGCTCTGAGAAGGGCTTTTGGGACGGCCTTTTTGGCTTTAGCTCCCTTGCCCAGAGCAGTCTTACCCGCCCTGAAGCTGGTCTCCACAGCAATGACCGTTTCACACGGCAGGAGAGTGTTTAAACTCCACGGCGAATGCGCCAGCTCCAACCCTGCTGTCTCAGCAGCCCGCTCACCAGCTGCTGCCACCCCCAGCACCAGCACAGACCTTTTGCTGGTTCAAAAAGAGCTCTAAAAAGAGCTTTTTAGAGTGCCTTTTTGGCTTTAGCTCCCTTGCCCAGTGCAGTCTTACCTGCCCAGAAGCTGGTCTCCGCAGCAATGACCGTTTCACACGGCAGGAGAGTGTTTAAACTCTACCGCAAATGTGCCGGCTCCACCCCTGCTGTCTCAGCAGCGCACCCACCAGCTGCCAGCTGCTGCCACCCCCAGCACCAGCACAGAGCTTTTGCTGGTTCAAAAACAGCTTTAAAAAAAGCTTTTTGGACGGCCTTTTTGGCTTTAGCTCCCTTGCCCAGTGCAGTCCTACCCGCCCTGAAGCTGGTCTCCGCAGCAATGACATTTTCACACGGCTTGAGAGTGTTTAAACTCTACCGCGAATGCGCCGGCTCCACCCCTGCTGTCTCAGCAGCCCGCCGACCGCATACTGTCACCCCCAGGACCAGCACAGCGCTTTTGCTGGTTCAAAAACAGCTCTAAAAAGAGCTTTTTAGACCGCCTTTTTGAACGGCCTTTTTGGCTTTAGCTCCCTTACCCAGTGCAGACTTACCTGCCCTCAAGCTGGTCTCCGCAGCAATGACCGTTTCACACGGCAGGAGAGTGTTTAAACTCTACCGCGAATGTGCCGGCTCCACCCCTGCTGTCTCAGCAGCCCGCCCACCAGCTGCCAGCTGCCGCCACACTCAGCACCAGTACAGTGCTTTTGCTGGTCCAAAAACAGCTCTAAAAAGAGCTTTTTGGACGGCCTTTTTCGGCTTTAGCTCCCATGCCCAGTGCAGTCTTACCAGCCCTGAAGCTGGTCTTCGCAGCAATGACCGTTTCACACGGCAGGAGAGTGTTTAAACTCTACCGCGAATGTGCCGGCTCCACCCCTGCTGTCTCAGCAGCCCGCCCACCAGCTGCCAGCTGCCGCCACACTCAGCACCAGTACAGTGCTTTTGCTGGTCCAAAAACAGCTCTAAAAAGAGCTTTTTGGACGGCCTTTTTCGGCTTTAGCTCCCATGCCCAGTGCAGTCTTACCCGCCCTGAAGCTGGTCTTCGCAGCAATGACCGTTTCACACGGCTTGAGAGTGTTTAAACTCTACCGCGAATGTGCCGGCTCCAACCCTGCTGTCTCAGCAGCCCGCCCACCAGCTGCCAGCTGCTGCCACACCCAGCAAAGAGCTTTAGCTGGTTCAAAAACAGCTCTGAAAAGGGCTTTTGGGACGGCCTTTTTGGCTTTAGCTCCCTTGCCGAGTGCAGTCTTACCTGCCCTGAAGCTGGTCTCCGCAGCAATGACCGTTTCACACATCAGGAGAGTGTTTAAACTCTACCCCGAATGTGCCGGCTCCACCCCTGCTGTCTCAGCAGCCCGCCCACCAGCTGCCAGCTGCTGCCACCCCCAGCAAAGAGCTTTCACAGGTTCAAAAACAGCTCTGAGAAGGGCTTTTGGGACGGCCTTTTTGGCTTAAGCTCCCTTGCCCAGAGCAGTCTTACCCGCCCTGAAGCTGGTCTCCGCAGCAATGACATTTTCACACGGCAGGAGAGTGTTTAAACTCCACGGCGAATGCGCCAGCTCCAACCCTGCTGTCTCAGCAGCCCGCCCACCGCATACTGTTACCCCCAGGACCAGCACAGCGCTTTTGCTGGTTCAAAAACAGCTCTAAAAAGAGCTTTTTGGACGGCCTTTTTGGCTGTAGCTCCCATGCCCAGAGCAGTCTTACCTGCCCTCAAGCTGGTCTTCGCAGCAATGACAGTATCACACGGCTTGAGAGTGTTTAAACTCTACAGCGAATGTGCCGGCTCCACCCCTGCTGTCTCAGCAGCCCGCCCACCAGATGCCAGCTGCCGCCACCCCCAGCACCAGCACAGTGCTCATGCTGGTTCAAAAACAGCTCTAAAAAGAGCTTTTTGGACGGCATTTTTGGCTATAGCTCCCTTGCCCAGTGCAGTCTTACGTGCCCTGAAGCTGGTCTCCGCAGCAATGACAGTATCACACGTCAGGAGAGTGTTTAAACTCTACAGCGAATGAGCCGGCTCCACCCCTGCTGTCTCAGCAGCCCGCCCTCCAGCTGCCAGCTGCTGCCACCCCCAGCACAGTGCTTTTGCTGGTTCAAAAACAGCTCTGAAAAGGGCTTTTGGGACGGCCTTTTTGGCTTAAGCTCCCTTGCCCAGTGCAGTCTTACGTGCCCTGAAGATGATCTCCGCAGCAATGACCATTTCACACGGCAGGAGAGTGTTTAAACTCTACCGCAAATGTGCCGGCTCCACCCCTGCTGTCTCAGCAGCGCACCCACCAGCTGCCAGCTGCTGCCACCCCCAGCACCAGTACAGTGCTTTTGCTGGTCCAAAAACAGCTCTAAAAAGAGCTTTTTGGACGGCCTTTTTCGGCTTTAGCTCCCTTGCCGAGTGCAGTCTTACCCGCCCTGAAGCTGGTCTTCGCAGCAATGACCGTTTCACAAGGCTTGAGAGTGTTTAAACTCTACCGCGAATGTGCCGGCTCCAACCCTGCTGTCTCAGCAGCCCGCCCACCAGCTGCCAGCTGCTGCCACACCCAGCAAAGAGCTTTAGCTGGTTCAAAAACAGCTCTGAAAAGGGCTTTTGGGACGGCCTTTTTGGCTTTAGCTCCCTTGCCGAGTGCAGTCTTACCTGTCCTGAAGCTGGTCTCCGCAGCAATGACCGTTTCACACATCAGGAGAGTGTTTAAACTCTACCCCGAACGTGCCGGCTCCACCCCTGCTGTCTCAGCAGCCCGCCCTCCAGCTGCCAGCTGCTGCCACCCCCAGCACCAGCACAGTGCTTTTGCGGGTTCAAAAACAGCTCTAAAAAAAGCTTTTTGGACGGACTTTTTGGCTTTAGCACCCTTGCCCAGTGCAGTCTTACGTGCCCTGAAGATGATCTCCGCAGCAATGACCATTTCACACGGCAGGAGAGTGTTTAAACTCTACCGCAAATGCGCCGGCTCCACCCCTGCTGTCTCAGCAGCCCGCTCACCAGATGCTGCCACCCCCAGCACCAGCACAGAGCTTTTGCTGGTTCAAAAAGAGCTCTAAAAAGAGCTTTCTAGAGTGCCTTTTTGGCTTTAGCTCCCTTGCCCAGTGCAGTCTTACCTGCCCAGAAGCTGGTCTTCGCAGCAATGACCGTTTCACACGGCTTGAGAGTGTTTAAACTCTACCGCGAATGTGCCGGCTCCAACCCTGCTGTCTCAGCAGCCCGCCCACCAGCTGCCAGCTGCTGCCACACCCAGCAAAGAGCTTTAGCTGGTTCAAAAACAGCTCTGAAAAGGGCTTTTGGGACGGCCTTTTTGGCTTTAGCTCCCTTGCCCAGAGCAGTCTTACCCGCCCTGAAGCTGGTCTCCACAGCAATGACCGTTTCACACGGCAGGAGAGTGTTTAAACTCCACGGCGAATGTGCCAGCTCCAACCCTGCTGTCTCAGCAGCCCGCTCACCAGCTGCTGCCACCCCCAGCACCAGCACAGAGCTTTTGCTGGTTCAAAAAGAGCTCTAAAAAGAGCTTTTTAGAGTGCCTTTTTGGCTTTAGCTCCCTTGCCCAGTGCAGTCTTACCTGCCCAGAAGCTGGTCTCCGCAGCAATGACCGTTTCACACGGCAGGAGAGTGTTTAAACTCTACCGCAAATGTGCCGGCTCCACCCCTGCTGTCTCAGCAGCGCACCCACCAGCTGCCAGCTGCTGCCACCCCCAGCACCAGCACAGAGCTTTTGCTGGTTCAAAAACAGCTTTAAAAAAAGCTTTTTGGACGGCCTTTTTGGCTTTAGCTCCCTTGCCCAGTGCAGTCCTACCCGCCCTGAAGCTGGTCTCCGCAGCAATGACAGTATCACACGGCTTGACAGTGTTTAAACTCAACCGCGAATGCGCCGGCTCCACCCCTGCTGTCTCAGCAGCCCGCCGACCGCATACTGTCACCCCCAGGACCAGCACAGCGCTTTTGCTGGTTCAAAAACAGCTCTAAAAAGAGCTTTTTAGACCGCCTTTTTGAACGGCCTTTTTGGCTTTAGCTCCCTTACCCAGTGCAGACTTACCTGCCCTCAAGCTGGTCTCCGCAGCAATGACCGTTTCACACGGCTTGAGAGTGTTTAAAGTCTACCGCCAATGTGCCAGCTCCACCCCTGCTGTCTCAGCAGCCCGCCCACCAGCTGCCAGCTGCTGCCACCCCCAGCACAGTGCTTTTGCTGGTTCAAAAACAGCTCTGAAAAGGGCTTTTGGGACGGCCTTTTTGGCTTAAGCTCCCTTGCCCAGTGCAGTCTTACCTGCCCTGAAGCTGGTCTCCGCAGCAATGACCGTTTCACACGGCAGGAGAGTGTTTAAACTCCACGGCGAATGCGCCAGCTCCAACCCTGCTGTCTCAGCAGCCCGCCCACCGCATACTGTTACCCCCAGGACCAGCACAGCGCTTTTGCTGGTCCAAAAACAGCTCTAAAAAGAGCTTTTTGGACGGCCTTTTTCGGCTTTAGCTCCCATGCCCAGTGCAGTCTTACCTGCCCTCAAGCTGGTCTCCGCAGCAATGAACGTTTCACACGGCAGGAGAGTGTTTAAACTCTACCGCGAATGTGCCGGCTCCACCCCTGCTGTCTCAGCAGCCCGCCCACCAGCTGCCAGCTGCCGCCACACTCAGCACCAGTACAGTGCTTTTGCTGGTCCAAAAACAGCTCTAAAAAGAGCTTTTTGGACGGCCTTTTTCGGCTTTAGCTCCCATGCCCAGTGCAGTCTTACCCGCCCTGAAGCTGGTCTTCGCAGCAATGACCGTTTCACACGGCTTGAGAGTGTTTAAACTCTACCGCGAATGTGCCGGCTCCAACCCTGCTGTCTCAGCAGCCCGCCCACCAGCTGCCAGCTGCTGCCACACCCAGCAAAGAGCTTTAGCTGGTTCAAAAACAGCTCTGAAAAGGGCTTTTGGGACGGCCTTTTTGGCTTTAGCTCCCTTGCCGAGTGCAGTCTTACCTGCCCTGAAGCTGGTCTCCGCAGCAATGACCGTTTCACACATCAGGAGAGTGTTTAAACTCTACCCCGAATGTGCCGGCTCCACCCCTGCTGTCTCAGCAGCCCGCCCACCAGATGCCAGCTGCCGCCACCCCCAGCACCAGCACAGTGCTCATGCTGGTTCAAAAACAGCTCTAAAAAGAGCTTTTTGGACGGCATTTTTGGCTTTAGCTCCCTTGCCCAGTGCAGTCTTACGTGCCCTGAAGCTGGTCTCCGCAGCAATGACAGTATCACACGTCAGGAGAGTGTTTAAACTCTACAGCGAATGAGCCGGCTCCACCCCTGCTGTCTCAGCAGCCCGCCCACCAGCTGCCAGCTGCTGCCACCCCCAGCACAGTGCTTTTGCTGGTTCAAAAACAGCTCTGAAAAGGGCTTTTGGGACGGCCTTTTTGGCTTAAGCTCCCTTGCCCAGTGCAGTCTTACGTGCCCTGAAGATGATCTCCGCAGCAATGACCATTTCACACGGCAGGAGAGTGTTTAAACTCTACCGCAAATGCGCCGGCTCCACCCCTGCTGTCTCAGCAGCCCGCTCACCAGCTGCTGCCACCCCCAGCACCAGCACAGAGCTTTTGCTGGTTCAAAAAGAGCTCTAAAAAGAGCTTTTTAGAGTGCCTTTTTGGCTTTAGCTCCCTTGCCCAGTGCAGTCTTACCTGCCCAGAAGCTGGTCTCCGCAGCAATGACCGTTTCACACGGCAGGAGAGTGTTTAAACTCTACCGCAAATGTGCCGGCTCCACCCCTGCTGTCTCAGCAGCGCACCCACCAGCTGCCAGCTGCTGCCACCCCCAGCACAGAGCTTTTGCTGGTTCAAAAACAGCTTTAAAAAAAGCTTTTTGGACGGACTTTTTGGCTTTAGCACCCTTGCCCAGTGCAGTCCTACCCGCCCTGAAGCTGGTCTCCGCAGCAATGACAGTATCACACGGCTTGACAGTGTTTAAACTCAACCGCGAATGCGCCGGCTCCACCCCTGCTGTCTCAGCAGCCCGCCGACCGCATACTGTCACCCCCAGCACCAGCACAGCGCTTTTGCTGGTTCAAAAACAGCTCTAAAAAAAGCTTTTTAGACTGCCTTTTTGAACGGCCTTTTTGGCTTTAGCTCCCTTGCCCAGTGCAGACTTACCTGCCCTCAAGCTGGTCTCCGCAGCAATGACCGTTTCACACGGCTTGAGAGTGTTTAAAGTCTACCGCCAAAGTGCCATCTCCACCCCTGCTGTCTCAGCAGCCCGCCCACCAGCTGCCAGCTGCTGCCACCCCCAGCACAGTGCTTTTGCTGGTTCAAAAACAGCTCTGAAAAGGGCTTTTGGGACGGCCTTTTTGGCTTAAGCTCCCTTGCCCAGTGCAGTCTTACCTGCCCTGAAGCTGGTCTCCGCAGCAATGACCGTTTCACACGGCAGGAGAGTGTTTAAACTCTACCGCGAATGTGCCGGCTCCACCCCTGCTGTCTCAGCAGCCCGCCCACCAGCTGCCAGCTGCCGCCACACCCAGCACCAGTACAGTGCTTTTGCTGGTCCAAAAACAGCTCTAAAAAGAGCTTTCTGGACGGCCTTTTTCGGCTTTAGCTCCCATGCCCAGTGCAGTCTTACCCGCCCTGAAGCTGGTCTTCGCAGCAATGACCGTTTCACACGGCTTGAGAGTGTTTAAACTCTACCGCGAATGTGCCGGCTCCAACCCTGCTGTCTCAGCAGCCCGCCCACCAGCTGCCAGCTGCTGCCACACCCAGCAAAGAGCTTTAGCTGGTTCAAAAACAGCTGTGAAAAGGGCTTTTGGGACGGCCTTTTTGGCTTTAGCTCCCTTGCCGAGTGCAGTCTTACCTGCCCTGAAGCTGGTCTCCGCAGCAATGACCGTTTCACAGGGCAGGAAAGTGTTTAAACTCTACCGCGAATGTGCCGGCTCCACCCCTGCTGTCTCAGCAGCCCGCCCACCAGCTGCCAGCTGCTGCCACCCCCAGCAAAGAGCTTTCACAGGTTCAAAAACAGCTCTGAGAAGGGCTTTTGGGACGGCCTTTTTGGCTTTAGCTCCCTTGCCCAGAGCAGTCTTACCCGCCCTGAAGCTGGTCTCCACAGCAATGACATTTTCACACGGCAGGAGAGTGTTTAAACTCCACGGCGAATGCGCCAGCTCCAACCTTGCTGTCTCAGCAGCCCACCCACCGCATGCTGTCACCCCCAGGACCAGCACAGCGCTTTTGCTGGTTCAAAAACAGCTCTAAAAAGAGCTTTTTAGACGGCCTTTTTGGCTTTAGCTCCCTTGCCCAGTGCAGTCTTACGTGCCATGAAGATAATCTCCGCAGCAATGACCATTTCACACGGCAGGAGAGTTTTTAAACTCTACCACAAATGTGCCGGCTCCACCCCTCCTGTCTGAGCAGCCCGCCCACCGCATACTGTTACCCCCAGGACCAGCACAGCGCTTTTGCTGGTTCAAAAACAGCTCTAAAAAGAGCTTTTTGGACGGCCTTTTTGGCTGTAGCTCCCATGCCCAGAGCAGTCTTACCTGCCCTCAAGCTGGTCTTCGCAGCAATGACAGTATCACACGGCTTGAGAGTGTTTAAACTCTACAGCGAATGTGCCGGCTCCACCCCTGCTGTCTCAGCAGCCCGCCCACCAGATGCCAGCTGCCGCCACCCCCAGCACCAGCACAGTGCTCATGCTGGTTCAAAAACAGCTCTAAAAAGAGCTTTTTGGACGGCATTTTTGGCTTTAGCTCCCTTGCCCAGTGCAGTCTTACGTGCCCTGAAGCTGGTCTCCGCAGCAATGACCGTTTCACACGGCAGGAGAGTGTTTAAACTCTACAGCGAACGTGCCGGCTCCACCCCTGCTGTCTCAGCAGCCCGCCCTCCAGCTGCCAGCTGCTGCCACCCCCAGCACAGTGCTTTTGCTGGTTCAAAAACAGCTCTGAAAAGGGCTTTTGGGACGGCCTTTTTGGCTTAAGCTCCCTTGCCCAGTGCAGTCTTACCTACCCTGAAGCTGGTCTCCGCAGCAATGACCGTTTCACACGGCAGGAGAGTGTTTAAACTCTACAGCGAACGTGCCGGCTCCACCCCTGCTGTCTCAGCAGCCCGCCCTCCAGCTGCCAGCTGCTGCCACCCCCAGCACCAGCACAGTGCTTTTGCGGGTTCAAAAACAGCTCTAAAAAAAGCTTTTTTGACGGACTTTTTGCCTTTAGCACCCTTGCCCAGTGCAGTCTTACGTGCCCTGAAGATGATCTCCGCAGCAATGACCATTTCACACGGCAGGAAAGTGTTTAAACTCTACCGCAAATGTGCCGGCTCCACCCCTCCTGTCTGAGCAGCCCGCCCACCGCATACTGTTACCCCCAGGACCATCACAGCGCTTTTGCTGGTTCAAAAACAGCTCTAAAAAGAGCTTTTTGGACGGCCTTTTTCGGCTTTAGCTCCCATGCCCAGTGCAGTCTTACCCGCCCTGAAGCTGGTCTTCGCAGCAATGACAGTATCACACAGCTTGAGAGTGTTTAAACTCTACAGCGAATGTGCCGGCTCCACCCCTGCTGTCTCAGCAGCCCGCCCACCAGCTGCCAGCTGCTGCCACCCCCAGCACAGTGCTGTTGCTGGTTCAAAAACAGCCTTAAAAAAAACTTTTTGGACGGACTTTTTGGCTTTAGCACCCTTGCCCAGTGCAGTCTTACGTGCCCTGAAGATGATCTCCGCAGCAATGACCGTTTCACACGGCAGGAGAGTGTTTAAACTCTACCGCGAATGTGCCGGCTCCACCCCTGCTGTCTCAGCAGCCCGCCCACCAGCTGCCAGCTGCTGCCACCCCCCGTCAAAGAGCTTTTGCAGGTTCAAAAACAGCTCTGAGAAGGGCTTTTGGGACGGCCTTTTTGGCTTTAGCTCCCTTGCCCAGTGCAGTGTTACCTGCCCTGAAGCTGGTCTCCGCAGCAATGACATTTTCACACGGCAGGAGAGTGTTTAAACTCCACAGCAAATGTGCCGGCTCCACCCCTGCAGTCGCAGCAGCGCGCCCACCAGCTGCCAGCTGCTGCCACCCCCAGCACCAGCACAGAGCTTTTGCTGGTTCAAAAACAGCTCTAAAAAGAGCTTTTTGGACGGCCTTTTTGGCTTTAGTTCCCTTGCCCAGTGCAGTCCTACCCGCCCTGAAGCTGGTCTCCGCAGCAATGACCGTTTCACACGGCAGGAGAGTGTTTAAACTCTACCGCGAATGTGCCGGCTCCACCCCTGCTGTCTCAGCAGCGTGCCCACCAGCTGCCAGCTGCTGCCACCCCCAGCAAAGAGCTTTTGTTGGTTCAAAAACAGCTCTGAAATGGGCTTTTTGGACGGCCTTTTTGGCTTTAGCTCCCATGCCCAGTGCAGTCTTACCCGCCCTGAAGCTGGTCTCCGCAGCAATGACCGTTTCACACGGCAGGAGAGTGTTTAAACTCTACCGCGAACGTGCCGGCTCCACCCCTGCTGTCTCAACAGCGTGCCCACCAGCTGCCAGCTGCTGCCACCCCCAGCACAGTGCTTTTGCTGGTTCAAAAACAGCTTTAAAAAAAGCTTTATGGACGGACTTTTTGGCTTTAGCACCCTTGCCCATTGCAGTCTTACCTGCCCTGAAGCTGGTCTCCGCAGCAATGACCGTTTCACATGGCAGGAGAGTGTTTAAACTCCACCGCAAATGTGCCGGCTCCACCCCTGCTGTCTCAGCAGCCCGCCCACCGCATACTGTTACCCCCAGGACCAGCACAGCGCTTTTGCTGGTCCAAAAACAGCTCTAAAAAGAGCTTTTTGGACGGCCTTTTTCGGCTTTAGCTCCCATGCCCAGTGCAGTCTTACCCGCCCTGAAGCTGGTCTTCGCAGCAATGACAGTATCACACGTCAGGAGAGTGTTTAAACTCTACCGCAAATGTGCCGGCTCCACCCCTCCTGTCTGAGCAGCCCGCCCACCGCATACTGTTACCCCCAGGACCAGCACAGTGCTTTTGCTGGTCCAAAAACAGCTCTAAAAAGAGCTTTTTGGACGGCCTTTTTCGGCTTTAGCTCCCATGCCCAGTGCAGTCTTACCCGCCCTGAAGCTGGTCTTCGCAGCAATGACAGTATCACACGGCTTGAGAGTGTTTAAACTCTACAGCGAATGTGCCGGCTCCACCCCTGCTGTCTCAACAGCGTGCCCACCAGCTGCCAGCTGCTGCCACCCCCAGCACAGTGCTTTTGCTGGTTCAAAAACAGCTTTAAAAAAAGCTTTATGGACGGACTTTTTGGCTTTAGCACCCTTGCCCAGTGCAGTCTTACCTGCCCTGAAGCTGGTCTCCGCAGCAATGACCGTTTCACATGGCAGGAGAGTGTTTAAACTCCACCGCAAATGTGCCGGCTCCACCCCTGCTGTCTCAGCAGCCCGCCCACCGCATACTGTTACCCCCAGGACCAGCACAGCGCTTTTGCTGGTCCAAAAACAGCTCTAAAAAGAGCTTTCTGGACGGCCTTTTTCGGCTTTAGCTCCCATGCCCAGTGCAGTCTTACCCGCCCTGAAGCTGGTCTTCGCAGCAATGACAGTATCACACGGGTTGAGAGTGTTTAAACTCTACCGCGAATGCGCCGGCTCCAACCCTGCTGTGTCATTGGCCCGCCCACCAGCAGCCAGCTGCCGCCAACCCCAGCACCTGCACAGTGCGTTCGCTGGTTCAAAAACAGCTCAAAATGAGCTTTTGGACGGCCTTTTTTGCTGTAGCTCCCATGCCCAGAGCAGTCTTACCTGCCCTCAAGCTGGTCTCCGCAGCAATGACCGTTTCAAACGGCTTGAGAGTGTTTAAACTCTACCGCGAATGTGCCGGCTCCACCCCTGCTGTCTCAGCAGCCCGCCCACCAGCTGCCAGCTGCTGCCACCCCCCAGCAAAGAGCTTTCACAGGTTCAAAAACAGCTCTGAGAAGGGCTTTTGGGACGGCCTTTTTGGCTTTAGCTCCCATGCCCAGAGCAGTCTTACCCGCCCTGAAGCTGGTCTCCACAACAATGACCGTTTCACACGGCAGGAGAGTGTTTAAACTCTACCGCAAATGTGCCGGCTCCACCCCTGCTGTCTCAGCAGCGCACCCACCAGCTGCCAGCTGCTGCCACCCCCAGCACAGAGCTTTTGCTGGTTCAAAAACAGCTTTAAAAAAAGCTTTTTGGACGGACTTTTTGGCTTTAGCACCCTTGCCCAGTGCAGTCCTACCCGCCCTGAAGCTGGTCTCCGCAGCAATGACAGTATCACACGGCTTGACAGTGTTTAAACTCAACCGCGAATGCGCCGGCTCCACCCCTGCTGTCTCAGCAGCCCGCCGACCGCAAACTGTCACCCCCAGGACCAGCACAGCGCTTTTGCTGGTTCAAAACCAGCTCTAAAAAAAGCTTTTTAGACTGCCTTTTTGAACGGCCTTTTTGGCTTTAGCTCCCTTGCCCAGTGCAGACTTACCTGCCCTCAAGCTGGTCTCCGCAGCAATGACCGTTTCACACGGCTTGAGAGTGTTTAAAGTCTACCGCCAATGTGCCATCTCCACCCCTGCTGTCTCAGCAGCCCGCCCACCAGCTGCCAGCTGCTGCCACCCCCAGCACAGTGCTTTTGCTGGTTCAAAAACAGCTCTGAAAAGGGCTTTTGGGACGGCCTTTTTGGCTTAAGCTCCCTTGCCCAGTGCAGTCTTACCTGCCCTGAAGCTGGTCTCCGCAGCAATGACCGTTTCACACGGCAGGAGAGTGTTTAAACTCTACCGCGAATGTGCCGGCTCCACCCCTGCTGTCTCAGCAGCCCGCCCACCAGCTGCCAGCTGCCGCCACACCCAGCACCAGTACAGTGCTTTTGCTGGTCCAAAAACAGCTCTAAAAAGAGCTTTCTGGACGGCCTTTTTCGGCTTTAGCTCCCATGCCCAGTGCAGTCTTACCCGCCCTGAAGCTGGTCTTCGCAGCAATGACCGTTTCACACGGCTTGAGAGTGTTTAAACTCTACCGCGAATGTGCCGGCTCCAACCCTGCTGTCTCAGCAGCCCGCCCACCAGCTGCCAGCTGCTGCCACACCCAGCAAAGAGCTTTAGCTGGTTCAAAAACAGCTGTGAAAAGGGCTTTTGGGACGGCCTTTTTGGCTTTAGCTCCCTTGCCGAGTGCAGTCTTACCTGCCCTGAAGCTGGTCTCCGCAGCAATGACCGTTTCACACATCAGGAGAGTGTTTAAACTCTACCCCGAACGTGCCGGCTCCACCCCTGCTGTCTCAGCAGCCCGCCCTCCAGCTGCCAGCTGCTGCCACCCCCAGCACCAGCACAGTGCTTTTGCGGGTTCAAAAACAGCTCTAAAAAAAGCCTTTTTGGACGGACTTTTTGGCTTTAGCACCCTTGCCCAGTGCAGTCTTACGTGCCCTGAAGATGATCTCCGCAGCAATGACCATTTCACACGGCAGGAGAGTGTTTAAACTCTACCACAAATGCGCCGGCTCCACCCCTGCTGTCTCAGCAGCCCGCTCACCAGCTGCTGCCACCCCCAGCACCAGCACAGAGCTTTTGCTGGTTCAAAAAGAGCTCTAAAAAGAGCTTTTTAGAGTGCCTTTTTGGCTTTAGCTCCCTTGCCCAGTGCAGTCTTACCTGCCCAGAAGCTGGTCTCCGCAGCAATGACCGTTTCACAGGGCAGGAAAGTGTTTAAACTCTACCGCGAATGTGCCGGCTCCACCCCTGCTGTCTCAGCAGCCCGCCCACCAGCTGCCAGCTGCTGCCACCCCCAGCAAAGAGCTTTCACAGGTTCAAAAACAGCTCTGAGAAGGGCTTTTGGGACGGCCTTTTTGGCTTAAGCTCCCTTGCCCAGTGCAGTCTTACCTACCCTGAAGCTGGTCTCCGCAGCAATGACCGTTTCACACGGCAGGAGAGTGTTTAAACTCTACAGCGAACGTGCCGGCTCCACCCCTGCTGTCTCAGCAGCCCGCCCTCCAGCTGCCAGCTGCTGCCACCCCCAGCACCAGCACAGTGCTTTTGCGGGTTCAAAAACAGCTCTAAAAAAAGCTTTTTTGACGGACTTTTTGCCTTTAGCACCCTTGCCCAGTGCAGTCTTACGTGCCCTGAAGATGATCTCCGCAGCAATGACCATTTCACACGGCAGGAAAGTGTTTAAACTCTACCGCAAATGTGCCGGCTCCACCCCTCCTGTCTGAGCAGCCCGCCCACCGCATACTGTTACCCCCAGGACCATCACAGCGCTTTTGCTGGTTCAAAAACAGCTCTAAAAAGAGCTTTTTGGACGGCCTTTTTCGGCTTTAGCTCCCATGCCCAGTGCAGTCTTACCCGCCCTGAAGCTGGTCTTCGCAGCAATGACAGTATCACACAGCTTGAGAGTGTTTAAACTCTACCGCGAATGTGCCGGCTCCACCCCTGCTGTCTCAGCAGCCCGCCCACCAGCTGCCAGCTGCTGCCACCCCCAGCACAGTGCTGTTGCTGGTTCAAAAACAGCCTTAAAAAAAACTTTTTGGACGGACTTTTTGGCTTTAGCACCCTTGCCCAGTGCAGTCTTACGTGCCCTGAAGATGATCTCCGCAGCAATGACCGTTTCACACGGCAGGAGAGTGTTTAAACTCTACCGCGAATGTGCCGGCTCCACCCCTGCTGTCTCAGCAGCCCGCCCACCAGCTGCCAGCTGCTGCCACCCCCCGTCAAAGAGCTTTTGCAGGTTCAAAAACAGCTCTGAGAAGGGCTTTTGGGACGGCCTTTTTGGCTTTAGCTCCCTTGCCCAGTGCAGTGTTACCTGCCCTGAAGCTGGTCTCCGCAGCAATGACATTTTCACACGGCAGGAGAGTGTTTAAACTCCACAGCAAATGTGCCGGCTCCACCCCTGCAGTCGCAGCAGCGCGCCCACCAGCTGCCAGCTGCTGCCACCCCCAGCACCAGCACAGAGCTTTTGCTGGTTCAAAAACAGCTCTAAAAAGAGCTTTTTGGACGGCCTTTTTGGCTTTAGTTCCCTTGCCCAGTGCAGTCCTACCCGCCCTGAAGCTGGTCTCCGCAGCAATGACCGTTTCACACGGCAGGAGAGTGTTTAAACTCTACCGCGAATGTGCCGGCTCCACCCCTGCTGTCTCAGCAGCGTGCCCACCAGCTGCCAGCTGCTGCCACCCCCCAGCAAAGAGCTTTTGTTGGTTCAAAAACAGCTCTGAAATGGGCTTTTTGGACGGCCTTTTTGGCTTTAGCTCCCATGCCCAGTGCAGTCTTACCCGCCCTGAAGCTGGTCTCCGCAGCAATGACCGTTTCACACGGCAGGAGAGTGTTTAAACTCTACCGCGAACGTGCCGGCTCCACCCCTGCTGTCTCAACAGCGTGCCCACCAGCTGCCAGCTGCTGCCACCCCCAGCACAGTGCTTTTGCTGGTTCAAAAACAGCTTTAAAAAAAGCTTTATGGACGGACTTTTTGGCTTTAGCACCCTTGCCCATTGCAGTCTTACCTGCCCTGAAGCTGGTCTCCGCAGCAATGACCGTTTCACATGGCAGGAGAGTGTTTAAACTCCACCGCAAATGTGCCGGCTCCACCCCTGCTGTCTCAGCAGCCCGCCCACCGCATACTGTTACCCCCAGGACCAGCACAGCGCTTTTGCTGGTCCAAAAACAGCTCTAAAAAGAGCTTTTTGGACGGCCTTTTTCGGCTTTAGCTCCCATGCCCAGTGCAGTCTTACCCGCCCTGAAGCTGGTCTTCGCAGCAATGACAGTATCACACGTCAGGAGAGTGTTTAAACTCTACCGCAAATGTGCCGGCTCCACCCCTCCTGTCTGAGCAGCCCGCCCACCGCATACTGTTACCCCCAGGACCAGCACAGTGCTTTTGCTGGTCCAAAAACAGCTCTAAAAAGAGCTTTTTGGACGGCCTTTTTCGGCTTTAGCTCCCATGCCCAGTGCAGTCTTACCCGCCCTGAAGCTGGTCTTCGCAGCAATGACAGTATCACACGGCTTGAGAGTGTTTAAACTCTACAGCGAATGTGCCGGCTCCACCCCTGCTGTCTCAACAGCGTGCCCACCAGCTGCCAGCTGCTGCCACCCCCAGCACAGTGCTTTTGCTGGTTCAAAAACAGCTTTAAAAAAAGCTTTATGGACGGACTTTTTGGCTTTAGCACCCTTGCCCAGTGCAGTCTTACCTGCCCTGAAGCTGGTCTCCGCAGCAATGACCGTTTCACATGGCAGGAGAGTGTTTAAACTCCACCGCAAATGTGCCGGCTCCACCCCTGCTGTCTCAGCAGCCCGCCCACCGCATACTGTTACCCCCAGGACCAGCACAGCGCTTTTGCTGGTCCAAAAACAGCTCTAAAAAGAGCTTTTTGGACGGCCTTTTTCGGCTTTAGCTCCCATGCCCAGTGCAGTCTTACCCGCCCGGAAGCTGGTCTTCGCAGCAATGACAGTATCACACGGGTTGAGAGTGTTTAAACTCTACCGCGAATGCGCCGGCTCCAACCCTGCTGTGTCATTGGCCCGCCCACCAGCAGCCAGCTGCCGCCAACCCCAGCACCTGCACAGTGCGTTCGCTGGTTCAAAAACAGCTCAAAATGAGCTTTTGGACGGCCTTTTTTGCTGTAGCTCCCATGCCCAGAGCAGTCTTACCTGCCCTCAAGCTGGTCTCCGCAGCAATGACCGTTTCAAACGGCTTGAGAGTGTTTAAACTCTACCGCGAATGTGCCGGCTCCACCCCTGCTGTCTCAGCAGCCCGCCCACCAGCTGCCAGCTGCTGCCACCCCCAGCAAAGAGCTTTCACAGGTTCAAAAACAGCTCTGAGAAGGGCTTTTGGGACGGCCTTTTTGGCTTTAGCTCCCATGCCCAGAGCAGTCTTACCCGCCCTGAAGCTGGTCTCCACAACAATGACCGTTTCACACGGCAGGAGAGTGTTTAAACTCTACCGCAAATGTGCCGGCTCCACCCCTGCTGTCTCAGCAGCGCACCCACCAGCTGCCAGCTGCTGCCACCCCCAGCACAGAGCTTTTGCTGGTTCAAAAACAGCTTTAAAAAAAGCTTTTTGGACGGACTTTTTGGCTTTAGCACCCTTGCCCAGTGCAGTCCTACCCGCCCTGAAGCTGGTCTCCGCAGCAATGACAGTATCACACGGCTTGACAGTGTTTAAACTCAACCGCGAATGCGCCGGCTCCACCCCTGCTGTCTCAGCAGCCCGCCGACCGCATACTGTCACCCCCAGGACCAGCACAGCGCTTTTGCTGGTTCAAAAACAGCTCTAAAAAAAGCTTTTTAGACTGCCTTTTTGAACGGCCTTTTTGGCTTTAGCTCCCTTGCCCAGTGCAGACTTACCTGCCCTCAAGCTGGTCTCCGCAGCAATGACCGTTTCACACGGCTTGAGAGTGTTTAAAGTCTACCGCCAATGTGCCATCTCCACCCCTGCTGTCTCAGCAGCCCGCCCACCAGCTGCCAGCTGCTGCCACCCCCCAGCACAGTGCTTTTGCTGGTTCAAAAACAGCTCTGAAAAGGGCTTTTGGGACGGCCTTTTTGGCTTAAGCTCCCTTGCCCAGTGCAGTCTTACCTGCCCTGAAGCTGGTCTCCGCAGCAATGACCGTTTCACACGGCAGGAGAGTGTTTAAACTCTACCGCGAATGTGCCGGCTCCACCCCTGCTGTCTCAGCAGCCCGCCCACCAGCTGCCAGCTGCCGCCACACCCAGCACCAGTACAGTGCTTTTGCTGGTCCAAAAACAGCTCTAAAAAGAGCTTTCTGGACGGCCTTTTTCGGCTTTAGCTCCCATGCCCAGTGCAGTCTTACCCGCCCTGAAGCTGGTCTTCGCAGCAATGACCGTTTCACACGGCTTGAGAGTGTTTAAACTCTACCGCGAATGTGCCGGCTCCAACCCTGCTGTCTCAGCAGCCCGCCACCAGCTGCCAGCTGCTGCCACACCCAGCAAAGAGCTTTAGCTGGTTCAAAAACAGCTGTGAAAAGGGCTTTTGGGACGGCCTTTTTGGCTTTAGCTCCCTTGCCGAGTGCAGTCTTACCTGCCCTGAAGCTGGTCTCCGCAGCAATGACCGTTTCACACATCAGGAGAGTGTTTAAACTCTACCCCGAACGTGCCGGCTCCACCCCTGCTGTCTCAGCAGCCCGCCCTCCAGCTGCCAGCTGCTGCCACCCCCAGCACCAGCACAGTGCTTTTGCGGGTTCAAAAACAGCTCTAAAAAAAGCCTTTTTGGACGGACTTTTTGGCTTTAGCACCCTTGCCCAGTGCAGTCTTACGTGCCCTGAAGATGATCTCCGCAGCAATGACCATTTCACACGGCAGGAGAGTGTTTAAACTCTACCACAAATGCGCCGGCTCCACCCCTGCTGTCTCAGCAGCCCGCTCACCAGCTGCTGCCACCCCCAGCACCAGCACAGAGCTTTTGCTGGTTCAAAAAGAGCTCTAAAAAGAGCTTTTTAGAGTGCCTTTTTGGCTTTAGCTCCCTTGCCCAGTGCAGTCTTACCTGCCCAGAAGCTGGTCTCCGCAGCAATGACCGTTTCACAGGGCAGGAAAGTGTTTAAACTCTACCGCGAATGTGCCGGCTCCACCCCTGCTGTCTCAGCAGCCCGCCCACCAGCTGCCAGCTGCTGCCACCCCCAGCAAAGAGCTTTCACAGGTTCAAAAACAGCTCTGAGAAGGGCTTTTGGGACGGCCTTTTTGGCTTAAGCTCCCTTGCCCAGTGCAGTCTTACCTACCCTGAAGCTGGTCTCCGCAGCAATGACCGTTTCACACGGCAGGAGAGTGTTTAAACTCTACAGCGAACGTGCCGGCTCCACCCCTGCTGTCTCAGCAGCCCGCCCTCCAGCTGCCAGCTGCTGCCACCCCCAGCACCAGCACAGTGCTTTTGCGGGTTCAAAAACAGCTCTAAAAAAAGCTTTTTTGACGGACTTTTTGCCTTTAGCACCCTTGCCCAGTGCAGTCTTACGTGCCCTGAAGATGATCTCCGCAGCAATGACCATTTCACACGGCAGGAAAGTGTTTAAACTCTACCGCAAATGTGCCGGCTCCACCCCTCCTGTCTGAGCAGCCCGCCCACCGCATACTGTTACCCCCAGGACCATCACAGCGCTTTTGCTGGTTCAAAAACAGCTCTAAAAAGAGCTTTTTGGACGGCCTTTTTCGGCTTTAGCTCCCATGCCCAGTGCAGTCTTACCCGCCCTGAAGCTGGTCTTCGCAGCAATGACAGTATCACACAGCTTGAGAGTGTTTAAACTCTACCGCGAATGTGCCGGCTCCACCCCTGCTGTCTCAGCAGCCCGCCCACCAGCTGCCAGCTGCTGCCACCCCCAGCACAGTGCTGTTGCTGGTTCAAAAACAGCCTTAAAAAAAACTTTTTGGACGGACTTTTTGGCTTTAGCACCCTTGCCCAGTGCAGTCTTACGTGCCCTGAAGATGATCTCCGCAGCAATGACCGTTTCACACGGCAGGAGAGTGTTTAAACTCTACCGCGAATGTGCCGGCTCCACCCCTGCTGTCTCAGCAGCCCGCCCACCAGCTGCCAGCTGCTGCCACCCCCCAGCACAGTGCTGTTGCTGGTTCAAAAACAGCCTTAAAAAAAACTTTTTGGACGGACTTTTTGGCTTTAGCTCCCTTGCCCAGTGCAGTGTTACCTGCCCTGAAGCTGGTCTCCGCAGCAATGACATTTTCACACGGCAGGAGAGTGTTTAAACTCCACAGCAAATGTGCCGGCTCCACCCCTGCAGTCGCAGCAGCGCGCCCACCAGCTGCCAGCTGCTGCCACCCCCAGCACCAGCACAGAGCTTTTGCTGGTTCAAAAACAGCTCTAAAAAGAGCTTTTTGGACGGCCTTTTTGGCTTTAGTTCCCTTGCCCAGTGCAGTCCTACCCGCCCTGAAGCTGGTCTCCGCAGCAATGACCGTTTCACACGGCAGGAGAGTGTTTAAACTCTACCGCGAATGTGCCGGCTCCACCCCTGCTGTCTCAGCAGCGTGCCCACCAGCTGCCAGCTGCTGCCACCCCCAGCAAAGAGCTTTTGTTGGTTCAAAAACAGCTCTGAAATGGGCTTTTTGGACGGCCTTTTTGGCTTTAGCTCCCATGCCCAGTGCAGTCTTACCCGCCCTGAAGCTGGTCTCCGCAGCAATGACCGTTTCACACGGCAGGAGAGTGGTTAAACTCTACCGCGAACGTGCCGGCTCCACCCCTGCTGTCTCAACAGCGTGCCCACCAGCTGCCAGCTGCTGCCACCCCCAGCACAGTGCTTTTGCTGGTTCAAAAACAGCTTTAAAAAAAGCTTTATGGACGGACTTTTTGGCTTTAGCACCCTTGCCCATTGCAGTCTTACCTGCCCTGAAGCTGGTCTCCGCAGCAATGACCGTTTCACATGGCAGGAGAGTGTTTAAACTCCACCGCAAATGTGCCGGCTCCACCCCTGCTGTCTCAGCAGCCCGCCCACCGCATACTGTTACCCCCAGGACCAGCACAGCGCTTTTGCTGGTCCAAAAACAGCTCTAAAAAGAGCTTTTTGGACGGCCTTTTTCGGCTTTAGCTCCCATGCCCAGTGCAGTCTTACCCGCCCTGAAGCTGGTCTTCGCAGCAATGACAGTATCACACGTCAGGAGAGTGTTTAAACTCTACCGCAAATGTGCCGGCTCCACCCCTCCTGTCTGAGCAGCCCGCCCACCGCATACTGTTACCCCCAGGACCAGCACAGTGCTTTTGCTGGTCCAAAAACAGCTCTAAAAAGAGCTTTTTGGACGGCCTTTTTCGGCTTTAGCTCCCATGCCCAGTGCAGTCTTACCCGCCCTGAAGCTGGTCTTCGCAGCAATGACAGTATCACACGGCTTGAGAGTGTTTAAACTCTACCGCGAATGTGCCGGCTCCACCCCTGCTGTCTCAGCAGCCCGCCCACCAGCTGCCAGCTGCTGCCACCCCCAGCAAAGAGCTTTCACAGGTTCAAAAACAGCTCTGAGAAGGGCTTTTGGGACGGCCTTTTTGGCTTAAGCTCCCTTGCCCAGTGCAGTCTTACCTACCCTGAAGCTGGTCTCCGCAGCAATGACCGTTTCACACGGCAGGAGAGTGTTTAAACTCTACAGCGAACGTGCCGGCTCCACCCCTGCTGTCTCAGCAGCCCGCCCTCCAGCTGCCAGCTGCTGCCACCCCCAGCACCAGCACAGTGCTTTTGCGGGTTCAAAAACAGCTCTAAAAAAAGCTTTTTTGACGGACTTTTTGCCTTTAGCACCCTTGCCCAGTGCAGTCTTACGTGCCCTGAAGATGATCTCCGCAGCAATGACCATTTCACACGGCAGGAAAGTGTTTAAACTCTACCGCAAATGTGCCGGCTCCACCCCTCCTGTCTGAGCAGCCCGCCCACCGCATACTGTTACCCCCAGGACCATCACAGCGCTTTTGCTGGTTCAAAAACAGCTCTAAAAAGAGCTTTTTGGACGGCCTTTTTCGGCTTTAGCTCCCATGCCCAGTGCAGTCTTACCCGCCCTGAAGCTGGTCTTCGCAGCAATGACAGTATCACACAGCTTGAGAGTGTTTAAACTCTACCGCGAATGTGCCGGCTCCACCCCTGCTGTCTCAGCAGCCCGCCCACCAGCTGCCAGCTGCTGCCACCCCCAGCACAGTGCTGTTGCTGGTTCAAAAACAGCCTTAAAAAAAACTTTTTGGACGGACTTTTTGGCTTTAGCACCCTTGCCCAGTGCAGTCTTACGTGCCCTGAAGATGATCTCCGCAGCAATGACCGTTTCACACGGCAGGAGAGTGTTTAAACTCTACCGCGAATGTGCCGGCTCCACCCCTGCTGTCTCAGCAGCCCGCCCACCAGCTGCCAGCTGCTGCCACCCCCGTCAAAGAGCTTTTGCAGGTTCAAAAACAGCTCTGAGAAGGGCTTTTGGGACGGCCTTTTTGGCTTTAGCTCCCTTGCCCAGTGCAGTGTTACCTGCCCTGAAGCTGGTCTCCGCAGCAATGACATTTTCACACGGCAGGAGAGTGTTTAAACTCCACAGCAAATGTGCCGGCTCCACCCCTGCAGTCGCAGCAGCGCGCCCACCAGCTGCCAGCTGCTGCCACCCCCAGCACCAGCACAGAGCTTTTGCTGGTTCAAAAACAGCTCTAAAAAGAGCTTTTTGGACGGCCTTTTTGGCTTTAGTTCCCTTGCCCAGTGCAGTCCTACCCGCCCTGAAGCTGGTCTCCGCAGCAATGACCGTTTCACACGGCAGGAGAGTGTTTAAACTCTACCGCGAATGTGCCGGCTCCACCCCTGCTGTCTCAGCAGCGTGCCCACCAGCTGCCAGCTGCTGCCACCCCCAGCAAAGAGCTTTTGTTGGTTCAAAAACAGCTCTGAAATGGGCTTTTTGGACGGCCTTTTTGGCTTTAGCTCCCATGCCCAGTGCAGTCTTACCCGCCCTGAAGCTGGTCTCCGCAGCAATGACCGTTTCACACGGCAGGAGAGTGTTTAAACTCTACCGCGAACGTGCCGGCTCCACCCCTGCTGTCTCAACAGCGTGCCCACCAGCTGCCAGCTGCTGCCACCCCCAGCACAGTGCTTTTGCTGGTTCAAAAACAGCTTTAAAAAAAGCTTTATGGACGGACTTTTTGGCTTTAGCACCCTTGCCCATTGCAGTCTTACCTGCCCTGAAGCTGGTCTCCGCAGCAATGACCGTTTCACATGGCAGGAGAGTGTTTAAACTCCACCGCAAATGTGCCGGCTCCACCCCTGCTGTCTCAGCAGCCCGCCCACCGCATACTGTTACCCCCAGGACCAGCACAGCGCTTTTGCTGGTCCAAAAACAGCTCTAAAAAGAGCTTTTTGGACGGCCTTTTTCGGCTTTAGCTCCCATGCCCAGTGCAGTCTTACCCGCCCTGAAGCTGGTCTTCGCAGCAATGACAGTATCACACGTCAGGAGAGTGTTTAAACTCTACCGCAAATGTGCCGGCTCCACCCCTCCTGTCTGAGCAGCCCGCCCACCGCATACTGTTACCCCCAGGACCAGCACAGTGCTTTTGCTGGTCCAAAAACAGCTCTAAAAAGAGCTTTTTGGACGGCCTTTTTCGGCTTTAGCTCCCATGCCCAGTGCAGTCTTACCCGCCCTGAAGCTGGTCTTCGCAGCAATGACAGTATCACACGGCTTGAGAGTGTTTAAACTCTACAGCGAATGTGCCGGCTCCACCCCTGCTGTCTCAACAGCGTGCCCACCAGCTGCCAGCTGCTGCCACCCCCAGCACAGTGCTTTTGCTGGTTCAAAAACAGCTTTAAAAAAAGCTTTATGGACGGACTTTTTGGCTTTAGCACCCTTGCCCAGTGCAGTCTTACCTGCCCTGAAGCTGGTCTCCGCAGCAATGACCGTTTCACATGGCAGGAGAGTGTTTAAACTCCACCGCAAATGTGCCGGCTCCACCCCTGCTGTCTCAGCAGCCCGCCCACCGCATACTGTTACCCCCAGGACCAGCACAGCGCTTTTGCTGGTCCAAAAACAGCTCTAAAAAGAGCTTTTTGGACGGCCTTTTTCGGCTTTAGCTCCCATGCCCAGTGCAGTCTTACCCGCCCTGAAGCTGGTCTTCGCAGCAATGACAGTATCACACGGGTTGAGAGTGTTTAAACTCTACCGCGAATGCGCCGGCTCCAACCCTGCTGTGTCATTGGCCCGCCCACCAGCAGCCAGCTGCCGCCAACCCCAGCACCTGCACAGTGCGTTCGCTGGTTCAAAAACAGCTCAAAATGAGCTTTTGGACGGCCTTTTTTGCTGTAGCTCCCATGCCCAGAGCAGTCTTACCTGCCCTCAAGCTGGTCTCCGCAGCAATGACCGTTTCAAACGGCTTGAGAGTGTTTAAACTCTACCGCGAATGTGCCGGCTCCACCCCTGCTGTCTCAGCAGCCCGCCCACCAGCTGCCAGCTGCTGCCACCCCCAGCAAAGAGCTTTCACAGGTTCAAAAACAGCTCTGAGAAGGGCTTTTGGGACGGCCTTTTTGGCTTTAGCTCCCATGCCCAGAGCAGTCTTACCCGCCCTGAAGCTGGTCTCCACAACAATGACCGTTTCACACGGCAGGAGAGTGTTTAAACTCCACGGCGAATGCGCCAGCTCCAACCCTGCTGTCTCAGCAGCCCGCCCACCGCATGCTGTCACCCCCAGGACCAGCACAGCGCTTTTGCTGGTTCAAAAACAGCTCTAAAAAGAGCTTTTTAGACGGCCTTTTTGGCTTTAGCACCCTTGCCCAGTGCAGTCTTACCTGCCCAGGAGCTGGTCTCCGCAGCAATGACCGTTTCACACGGCAGGAGAGTGTTTAAACTCTACCGCAAATGTGCCGGCTCCACCCCTGCTGTCTCAGCAGCGCACCCACCAGCTGCCAGCTGCTGCCACCCCCAGCACCAGCACAGAGCTTTTGCTGGTTCAAAAACAGCTTTAAAAAAAGCTTTTTGGACGGACTTTTTGGCTTTAGCACCCTTGCCCAGTGCAGTCTTACGTGCCCTGAAGATGATCTCCGCAGCAATGACCGTTTCACACGGCAGGAGAGTGTTTAAACTCTACCGCCAATGTGCCAGTTCCACCCCTGCTGTCTCAGCAACCCGCCCACCAGCTGCCAGCTGCTGCCACCCCCAGCACAGTGCTTTTGCTGGTTCAAAAACAGCTCTGAAAAGGGCTTTTTTGACGGACTTTTTGCCTTTAGCACCCTTGCCCAGTGCAGTCTTACGTGCCCTGAAGATGATCTCCGCAGCAATGACCATTTCACACGGCAGGAGAGTGTTTAAACTCTACCGCAAATGTGCCGGCTCCACCCCTCCTGTCTGAGCAGCCCGCCCACCGCATACTGTTACCCCCAGGACCATCACAGCGCTTTTGCTGGTTCAAAAACAGCTCTAAAAAGAGCTTTTTGGACGGCCTTTTTCGGCTTTAGCTCCCATGCCCAGTGCAGTCTTACCCGCCCTGAAGCTGGTCTTCGCAGCAATGACAGTATCACACAGCTTGAGAGTGTTTAAACTCTACAGCGAATGTGCCGGCTCCACCCCTGCTGTCTCAGCAGCCCGCCCACCAGCTGCAAGCTGCTGCCACCCCCAGCACAGTGCTGTTGCTGGTTCAAAAACAGCCTTAAAAAAAACTTTTTGGACGGACTTTTTGGCTTTAGCACCCTTGCCCAGTGCAGTCTTACGTGCCCTGAAGATGATCTCCGCAGCAATGACCGTTTCACACGGCAGGAGAGTGTTTAAACTCTACCGCGAATGTGCCGGCTCCACCCCTGCTGTCTCAGCAGCCCGCCCACCAGCTGCCAGCTGCTGCCACCCCCGTCAAAGAGCTTTTGCAGGTTCAAAAACAGCTCTGAGAAGGGCTTTTGGGACGGCCTTTTTGGCTTTAGCTCCCTTGCCCAGTGCAGTGTTACCTGCCCTGAAGCTGGTCTCCGCAGCAATGACATTTTCACACGGCAGGAGAGTGTTTAAACTCCACAGCAAATGTGCCGGCTCCACCCCTGCTGTCTCAACAGCGTGCCCACCAGCTGCCAGCTGCTGCCACCCCCAGCACAGTGCTTTTGCTGGTTCAAAAACAGCTTTAAAAAAAGCTTTATGGACGGACTTTTTGGCTTTAGCACCCTTGCCCAGTGCAGTCTTACCTGCCCTGAAGCTGGTCTCCGCAGCAATGACCGTTTCACATGGCAGGAGAGTGTTTAAACTCCACCGCAAATGTGCCGGCTCCACCCCTGCTGTCTCAGCAGCCCGCCCACCGCATACTGTTACCCCCAGGACCAGCACAGCGCTTTTGCTGGTCCAAAAACAGCTCTAAAAAGAGCTTTTTGGACGGCCTTTTTCGGCTTTAGCTCCCATGCCCAGTGCAGTCTTACCCGCCCTGAAGCTGGTCTTCGCAGCAATGACAGTATCACACGGGTTGAGAGTGTTTAAACTCTACCGCGAATGCGCCGGCTCCAACCCTGCTGTGTCATTGGCCCGCCCACCAGCAGCCAGCTGCCGCCAACCCCAGCACCTGCACAGTGCGTTCGCTGGTTCAAAAACAGCTCAAAATGAGCTTTTGGACGGCCTTTTTTGCTGTAGCTCCCATGCCCAGAGCAGTCTTACCTGCCCTCAAGCTGGTCTCCGCAGCAATGACCGTTTCACACGGCTTGAGAGTGTTTAAAGTCTACCGCCAATGTGCCATCTCCACCCCTGCTGTCTCAGCAGCCCGCCCACCAGCTGCCAGCTGCTGCCACCCCCAGCACAGTGCTTTTGCTGGTTCAAAAACAGCTCTGAAAAGGGCTTTTGGGACGGCCTTTTTGGCTTAAGCTCCCTTGCCCAGTGCAGTCTTACCTGCCCTGAAGCTGGTCTCCGCAGCAATGACCGTTTCACACGGCAGGAGAGTGTTTAAACTCTACCGCGAATGTGCCGGCTCCACCCCTGCTGTCTCAGCAGCCCGCCCACCAGCTGCCAGCTGCCGCCACACCCAGCACCAGTACAGTGCTTTTGCTGGTCCAAAAACAGCTCTAAAAAGAGCTTTCTGGACGGCCTTTTTCGGCTTTAGCTCCCATGCCCAGTGCAGTCTTACCCGCCCTGAAGCTGGTCTTCGCAGCAATGACCGTTTCACACGGCTTGAGAGTGTTTAAACTCTACCGCGAATGTGCCGGCTCCAACCCTGCTGTCTCAGCAGCCCGCCCACCAGCTGCCAGCTGCTGCCACACCCAGCAAAGAGCTTTAGCTGGTTCAAAAACAGCTGTGAAAAGGGCTTTTGGGACGGCCTTTTTGGCTTTAGCTCCCTTGCCGAGTGCAGTCTTACCTGCCCTGAAGCTGGTCTCCGCAGCAATGACCGTTTCACACATCAGGAGAGTGTTTAAACTCTACCCCGAACGTGCCGGCTCCACCCCTGCTGTCTCAGCAGCCCGCCCTCCAGCTGCCAGCTGCTGCCACCCCCAGCACCAGCACAGTGCTTTTGCGGGTTCAAAAACAGCTCTAAAAAAAGCCTTTTTGGACGGACTTTTTGGCTTTAGCACCCTTGCCCAGTGCAGTCTTACGTGCCCTGAAGATGATCTCCGCAGCAATGACCATTTCACACGGCAGGAGAGTGTTTAAACTCTACCACAAATGCGCCGGCTCCACCCCTGCTGTCTCAGCAGCCCGCTCACCAGCTGCTGCCACCCCCAGCACCAGCACAGAGCTTTTGCTGGTTCAAAAAGAGCTCTAAAAAGAGCTTTTTAGAGTGCCTTTTTGGCTTTAGCTCCCTTGCCCAGTGCAGTCTTACCTGCCCAGAAGCTGGTCTCCGCAGCAATGACCGTTTCACAGGGCAGGAAAGTGTTTAAACTCTACCGCGAATGTGCCGGCTCCACCCCTGCTGTCTCAGCAGCCCGCCCACCAGCTGCCAGCTGCTGCCACCCCCAGCAAAGAGCTTTCACAGGTTCAAAAACAGCTCTGAGAAGGGCTTTTGGGACGGCCTTTTTGGCTTTAGCTCCCTTGCCCAGAGCAGTCTTACCCGCCCTGAAGCTGGTCTCCACAGCAATGACATTTTCACACGGCAGGAGAGTGTTTAAACTCCACGGCGAATGCGCCAGCTCCAACCCTGCTGTCTCAGCAGCCCGCCCACCGCATGCTGTCACCCCCAGGACCAGCACAGCGCTTTTGCTGGTTCAAAAACAGCTCTAAAAAGAGCTTTTTAGACGGCCTTTTTGGCTTTAGCTCCCTTGCCCAGTGCAGTCTTACGTGCCCTGAAGATAATCTCCGCAGCAATGACCATTTCACACGGCAGGAGAGTGTTTAAACTCTACCACAAATGTGCCGGCTCCACCCCTCCTGTCTGAGCAGCCCGCCCACCGCATACTGTTACCCCCAGGACCAGCACAGCGCTTTTGCTGGTTCAAAAACAGCTCTAAAAAGAGCTTTTTGGACGGCCTTTTTGGCTGTAGCTCCCATGCCCAGAGCAGTCTTACCTGCCCTCAAGCTGGTCTTTGCAGCAATGACAGTATCACACGGCTTGAGAGTGTTTAAACTCTACAGCGAATGTGCCGGCTCCACCCCTGCTGTCTCAGCAGCCCGCCCACCAGATGCCAGCTGCCGCCACCCCCAGCACCAGCACAGTGCTCATGCTGGTTCAAAAACAGCTCTAAAAAGAGCTTTTTGGACGGCATTTTTGGCTTTAGCTCCCTTGCCCAGTGCAGTCTTACGTGCCCTGAAGCTGGTCTCCGCAGCAATGACCGTTTCACACGGCAGGAGAGTGTTTAAACTCTACAGCGAACGTGCCGGCTCCACCCCTGCTGTCTCAGCAGCCCGCCCTCCAGCTGCCAGCTGCTGCCACCCCCAGCACAGTGCTTTTGCTGGTTCAAAAACAGCTCTGAAAAGGGCTTTTGGGACGGCCTTTTTGGCTTAAGCTCCCTTGCCCAGTGCAGTCTTACCTACCCTGAAGCTGGTCTCCGCAGCAATGACCGTTTCACACGGCAGGAGAGTGTTTAAACTCTACAGCGAACGTGCCGGCTCCACCCCTGCTGTCTCAGCAGCCCGCCCTCCAGCTGCCAGCTGCTGCCACCCCCAGCACCAGCACAGTGCTTTTGCGGGTTCAAAAACAGCTCTAAAAAAAGCTTTTTTGACGGACTTTTTGCCTTTAGCACCCTTGCCCAGTGCAGTCTTACGTGCCCTGAAGATGATCTCCGCAGCAATGACCATTTCACACGGCAGGAAAGTGTTTAAACTCTACCGCAAATGTGCCGGCTCCACCCCTCCTGTCTGAGCAGCCCGCCCACCGCATACTGTTACCCCCAGGACCATCACAGCGCTTTTGCTGGTTCAAAAACAGCTCTAAAAAGAGCTTTTTGGACGGCCTTTTTCGGCTTTAGCTCCCATGCCCAGTGCAGTCTTACCCGCCCTGAAGCTGGTCTTCGCAGCAATGACAGTATCACACAGCTTGAGAGTGTTTAAACTCTACAGCGAATGTGCCGGCTCCACCCCTGCTGTCTCAGCAGCCCGCCCACCAGCTGCCAGCTGCTGCCACCCCCAGCACAGTGCTGTTGCTGGTTCAAAAACAGCCTTAAAAAAAACTTTTTGGACGGACTTTTTGGCTTTAGCACCCTTGCCCAGTGCAGTCTTACGTGCCCTGAAGATGATCTCCGCAGCAATGACCGTTTCACACGGCAGGAGAGTGTTTAAACTCTACCGCGAATGTGCCGGCTCCACCCCTGCTGTCTCAGCAGCCCGCCCACCAGCTGCCAGCTGCTGCCACCCCCGTCAAAGAGCTTTTGCAGGTTCAAAAACAGCTCTGAGAAGGGCTTTTGGGACGGCCTTTTTGGCTTTAGCTCCCTTGCCCAGTGCAGTGTTACCTGCCCTGAAGCTGGTCTCCGCAGCAATGACATTTTCACACGGCAGGAGAGTGTTTAAACTCCACAGCAAATGTGCCGGCTCCACCCCTGCAGTCGCAGCAGCGCGCCCACCAGCTGCCAGCTGCTGCCACCCCCAGCACCAGCACAGAGCTTTTGCTGGTTCAAAAACAGCTCTAAAAAGAGCTTTTTGGACGGCCTTTTTGGCTTTAGTTCCCTTGCCCAGTGCAGTCCTACCCGCCCTGAAGCTGGTCTCCGCAGCAATGACCGTTTCACACGGCAGGAGAGTGTTTAAACTCTACCGCGAATGTGCCGGCTCCACCCCTGCTGTCTCAGCAGCGTGCCCACCAGCTGCCAGCTGCTGCCACCCCCAGCAAAGAGCTTTTGTTGGTTCAAAAACAGCTCTGAAATGGGCTTTTTGGACGGCCTTTTTGGCTTTAGCTCCCATGCCCAGTGCAGTCTTACCCGCCCTGAAGCTGGTCTCCGCAGCAATGACCGTTTCACACGGCAGGAGAGTGTTTAAACTCTACCGCGAACGTGCCGGCTCCACCCCTGCTGTCTCAACAGCGTGCCCACCAGCTGCCAGCTGCTGCCACCCCCAGCACAGTGCTTTTGCTGGTTCAAAAACAGCTTTAAAAAAAGCTTTATGGACGGACTTTTTGGCTTTAGCACCCTTGCCCATTGCAGTCTTACCTGCCCTGAAGCTGGTCTCCGCAGCAATGACCGTTTCACATGGCAGGAGAGTGTTTAAACTCCACCGCAAATGTGCCGGCTCCACCCCTGCTGTCTCAGCAGCCCGCCCACCGCATACTGTTACCCCCAGGACCAGCACAGCGCTTTTGCTGGTCCAAAAACAGCTCTAAAAAGAGCTTTTTGGACGGCCTTTTTCGGCTTTAGCTCCCATGCCCAGTGCAGTCTTACCCGCCCTGAAGCTGGTCTTCGCAGCAATGACAGTATCACACGTCAGGAGAGTGTTTAAACTCTACCGCAAATGTGCCGGCTCCACCCCTCCTGTCTGAGCAGCCCGCCCACCGCATACTGTTACCCCCAGGACCAGCACAGTGCTTTTGCTGGTCCAAAAACAGCTCTAAAAAGAGCTTTTTGGACGGCCTTTTTCGGCTTTAGCTCCCATGCCCAGTGCAGTCTTACCCGCCCTGAAGCCGGTCTTCGCAGCAATGACAGTATCACACGGCTTGAGAGTGTTTAAACTCTACAGCGAATGTGCCGGCTCCACCCCTGCTGTCTCAGCAGCGTGCCCACCAGCTGCCAGCTGCTGCCACCCCCAGCACAGTGCTTTTGCTGGTTCAAAAACAGCTTTAAAAAAAGCTTTATGGACGGACTTTTTGGCTTTAGCACCCTTGCCCAGTGCAGTCTTACCTGCCCTGAAGCTGGTCTCCGCAGCAATGACCGTTTCACATGGCAGGAGAGTGTTTAAACTCCACCGCAAATGTGCCGGCTCCACCCCTGCTGTCTCAGCAGCCCGCCCACCGCATACTGTTACCCCCAGGACCAGCACAGCGCTTTTGCTGGTCCAAAAACAGCTCTAAAAAGAGCTTTTTGGACGGCCTTTTTCGGCTTTAGCTCCCATGCCCAGTGCAGTCTTACCCGCCCTGAAGCTGGTCTTCGCAGCAATGACAGTATCACACGGGTTGAGAGTGTTTAAACTCTACCGCGAATGCGCCGGCTCCAACCCTGCTGTGTCATTGGCCCGCCCACCAGCAGCCAGCTGCCGCCAACCCCAGCACCTGCACAGTGCGTTCGCTGGTTCAAAAACAGCTCAAAATGAGCTTTTGGACGGCCTTTTTTGCTGTAGCTCCCATGCCCAGAGCAGTCTTACCTGCCCTCAAGCTGGTCTCCGCAGCAATGACCGTTTCAAACGGCTTGAGAGTGTTTAAACTCTACCGCGAATGTGCCGGCTCCACCCCTGCTGTCTCAGCAGCCCGCCCACCAGCTGCCAGCTGCTGCCACCCCCAGCAAAGAGCTTTCACAGGTTCAAAAACAGCTCTGAGAAGGGCTTTTGGGACGGCCTTTTTGGCTTTAGCTCCCATGCCCAGAGCAGTCTTACCCGCCCTGAAGCTGGTCTCCACAACAATGACCGTTTCACACGGCAGGAGAGTGTTTAAACTCCACGGCGAATGCGCCAGCTCCAACCCTGCTGTCTCAGCAGCCCGCCCACCGCATGCTGTCACCCCCAGGACCAGCACAGCGCTTTTGCTGGTTCAAAAACAGCTCTAAAAAGAGCTTTTTAGACGGCCTTTTTGGCTTTAGCACCCTTGCCCAGTGCAGTCTTACCTGCCCAGGAGCTGGTCTCCGCAGCAATGACCGTTTCACACGGCAGGAGAGTGTTTAAACTCTACCGCAAATGTGCCGGCTCCACCCCTGCTGTCTCAGCAGCGCACCCACCAGCTGCCAGCTGCTGCCACCCCCAGCACCAGCACAGAGCTTTTGCTGGTTCAAAAACAGCTTTAAAAAAAGCTTTTTGGACGGACTTTTTCGGCTTTAGCACCCTTGCCCAGTGCAGTCTTACGTGCCCTGAAGATGATCTCCGCAGCAATGACCGTTTCACACGGCAGGAGAGTGTTTAAACTCTACCGCCAATGTGCCAGCTCCACCCCTGCTGTCTCAGCAACCCGCCCACCAGCTGCCAGCTGCTGCCACCCCCAGCACAGTGCTTTTGCTGGTTCAAAAACAGCTCTGAAAAGGGCTTTTTTGACGGACTTTTTGCCTTTAGCACCCTTGCCCAGTGCAGTCTTACGTGCCCTGAAGATGATCTCCGCAGCAATGACCATTTCACACGTCAGGAGAGTGTTTAAACTATACCGCAAATGTGCCGGCTCCACCCCTCCTGTCTGAGCAGCCCGCCCACCGCATACTGTTACCCCCAGGACCATCACAGCGCTTTTGCTGGTTCAAAAACAGCTCTAAAAAGAGCTTTTTGGACGGCCTTTTTCGGCTTTAGCTCCCATGCCCAGTGCAGTCTTACCCGCCCTGAAGCTGGTCTTCGCAGCAATGACAGTATCACACAGCTTGAGAGTGTTTAAACTCTACAGCGAATGTGCCGGCTCCACCCCTGCTGTCTCAGCAGCCCGCCCACCAGCTGCCAGCTGCTGCCACCCCCAGCACAGTGCTGTTGCTGGTTCAAAAACAGCCTTAAAAAAAACTTTTTGGACGGACTTTTTGGCTTTAGCACCCTTGCCCAGTGCAGTCTTACGTGCCCTGAAGATGATCTCCGCAGCAATGACCGTTTCACACGGCAGGAGAGTGTTTAAACTCTACCGCGAATGTGCCGGCTCCACCCCTGCTGTCTCAGCAGCCCGCCCACCAGCTGCCAGCTGCTGCCACCCCCGTCAAAGAGCTTTTGCAGGTTCAAAAACAGCTCTGAGAAGGGCTTTTGGGACGGCCTTTTTGGCTTTAGCTCCCTTGCCCAGTGCAGTGTTACCTGCCCTGAAGCTGGTCTCCGCAGCAATGACATTTTCACACGGCAGGAGAGTGTTTAAACTCCACAGCAAATGTGCCGGCTCCACCCCTGCTGTCTCAACAGCGTGCCCACCAGCTGCCAGCTGCTGCCACCCCCAGCACAGTGCTTTTGCTGGTTCAAAAACAGCTTTAAAAAAAGCTTTATGGACGGACTTTTTGGCTTTAGCACCCTTGCCCAGTGCAGTCTTACCTGCCCTGAAGCTGGTCTCCGCAGCAATGACCGTTTCACATGGCAGGAGAGTGTTTAAACTCCACCGCAAATGTGCCGGCTCCACCCCTGCTGTCTCAGCAGCCCGCCCACCGCATACTGTTACCCCCAGGACCAGCACAGCGCTTTTGCTGGTCCAAAAACAGCTCTAAAAAGAGCTTTTTGGACGGCCTTTTTCGGCTTTAGCTCCCATGCCCAGTGCAATCTTACCCGCCCTGAAGCTGGTCTTCGCAGCAATGACAGTATCACACGGGTTGAGAGTGTTTAAACTCTACCGCGAATGCGCCGGCTCCAACCCTGCTGTGTCATTGGCCCGCCCACCAGCAGCCAGCTGCCGCCAACCCCAGCACCTGCACAGTGCGTTCGCTGGTTCAAAAACAGCTCAAAATGAGCTTTTGGACGGCCTTTTTTGCTGTAGCTCCCATGCCCAGAGCAGTCTTACCTGCCCTCAAGCTGGTCTCCGCAGCAATGACCGTTTCAAACGGCTTGAGAGTGTTTAAACTCTACCGCGAATGTGCCGGCTCCACCCCTGCTGTCTCAGCAGCCCGCCCACCAGCTGCCAGCTGCTGCCACCCCCCGTCAAAGAGCTTTCACAGGTTCAAAAACAGCTCTGAGAAGGGCTTTTGGGACGGCCTTTTTGGCTTTAGCTCCCATGCCTAGAGCAGTCTTACCCGCCCTGAAGCTGGTCTCCACAACAATGACCGTTTCACACGGCAGGAGAGTGTTTAAACTCCACGGCGAATGCGCCAGCTCCAACCCTGCTGTCTCAGCAGCCCGCCCACCGCATGCTGTCACCCCCAGGACCAGCACAGCGCTTTTGCTGGTTCAAAAACAGCTCTAAAAAGAGCTTTTTAGACGGCCTTTTTGGCTTTAGCACCCTTGCCCAGTGCAGTCTTACCTGCCCAGGAGCTGGTCTCCGCAGCAATGACCATTTCACACGGCAGGAGAGTGTTTAAACTCTACCGCAAATGTGCCGGCTCCACCCCTCCTGTCTGAGCAGCCCGCCCACCGCATACTGTTACCCCCAGGACCATCACAGCGCTTTTGCTGGTTCAAAAACAGCTCTAAAAAGAGCTTTTTGGACGGCCTTTTTCGGCTTTAGCTCCCATGCCCAGTGCAGTCTTACCCGCCCTGAAGCTGGTCTTCGCAGCAATGACCGTTTCACACGGCAGGAGAGTGTTTAAACTCCACAGCAAATGTGCCGGCTCCACCCCTGCAGTCGCAGCAGCGCGCCCACCAGCTGCCAGCTGCTGCCACCCCCAGCACCAGCACAGAGCTTTTGCTGGTTCAAAAACAGCTCTAAAAAGAGCTTTTTGGACGGCCTTTTTGGCTTTAGCTCCCTTGCCCAGTGCAGTCCTACCCGCCCTGAAGCTGGTCTCCGCAGCAATGACCGTTTCACACGGCAGGAGAGTGTTTAAACTCTACCGCAAATGTGCCGGCTCCACCCCTCCTGTCTGAGCAGCCCGCCCACCGCATACTGTTACCCCCAGGACCAGCACAGCGCTTTTGCTGGTCCAAAAACAGCTCTAAAAAGAGCTTTTTGGACGGCCTTTTTCGGCTTTAGCTCCCATGCCCAGAGCAGTCTTACCTGCCCTCAAGCTGGTCTCCGCAGCAATGACCGTTTCAAACGGCTTGAGAGTGTTTAAACTCTACCGCGAATGTGCCCGCTCCACCCCTGCTGTCTCAGCAGCGCACCCACCAGCTGCCAGCTGCTGCCACCCCCAGCACCAGCACAGAGCTTTTGCTGGTTCAAAAACAGCTTTAAAAAAAGCTTTTTGGACGGACTTTTTGGCTTTAGCACCCTTGCCCAGTGCAGTCTTACGTGCCCTGAAGATGATCTCCGCAGCAATGACCGTTTCACACGGCAGGAGAGTGTTTAAACTCTACCGCCAATGTGCCAGCTCCACCCCTGCTGTCTCAGCAACCCGCCCACCAGCTGCCAGCTGCTGCCACCCCCAGCACAGTGCTTTTGCTGGTTCAAAAACAGCTCTGAAAAGGGCTTTTGGGACGGCCTTTTTGGCTTAAGCTCCCTTGCCCAGTGCAGTCTTACCTACCCTGAAGCTGGTCTCCGCAGCAATGACCGTTTCACACGGCAGGAGAGTGTTTAAACTCTACAGCGAACGTGCCGGCTCCACCCCTGCTGTCTCAGCAGCCCGCCCTCCAGCTGCCAGCTGCTGCCACCCCCAGCACCAGCACAGTGCTTTTGCGGGTTCAAAAACAGCTCTAAAAAAAGCTTTTTTGACGGACTTTTTGCCTTTAGCACCCTTGCCCAGTGCAGTCTTACGTGCCCTGAAGATGATCTCCGCAGCAATGACCATTTCACACGGCAGGAGAGTGTTTAAACTCTACCGCAAATGTGCCGGCTCCACCCCTCCTGTCTGAGCAGCCCGCCCACCGCATACTGTTACCCCCAGGACCATCACAGCGCTTTTGCTGGTTCAAAAACAGCTCTAAAAAGAGCTTTTTGGACGGCCTTTTTCGGCTTTAGCTCCCATGCCCAGTGCAGTCTTACCCGCCCTGAAGCTGGTCTTCGCAGCAATGACAGTATCACACAGCTTGAGAGTGTTTAAACTCTACAGCGAATGTGCCGGCTCCACCCCTGCTGTCTCAGCAGCCCGCCCACCAGCTGCCAGCTGCTGCCACCCCCAGCACAGTGCTGTTGCTGGTTCAAAAACAGCCTTAAAAAAAACTTTTTGGACGGACTTTTTGGCTTTAGCACCCTTGCCCAGTGCAGTCTTACGTGCCCTGAAGATGATCTCCGCAGCAATGACCGTTTCACACGGCAGGAGAGTGTTTAAACTCTACCGCGAATGTGCCGGCTCCACGCCTGCTGTCTCAGCAGCCCGCCCACCAGCTGCCAGCTGCTGCCACCCCCGTCAAAGAGCTTTTGCAGGTTCAAAAATAGCTCTGAGAAGGGCTTTTGGGACGGCCTTTTTTGCTGTAGCTCCCATGCCCAGAGCAGTCTTACCTGCCCTCAAGCTGGTCTCCGCAGCAATGACCGTTTCAAACGGCTTGAGAGTGTTTAAACTCTACCGCGAATGTGCCCGCTCCACCCCTGCTGTCTCAGCAGCGCACCCACCAGCTGACAGCTGCTGCCACCCCCAGCACCAGCACAGAGCTTTTGCTGGTTCAAAAACAGCTTTAAAAAAAGCTTTTTGGACGGACTTTTTGGCTTTAGCACCCTTGCCCAGTGCAGTCTTACGTGCCCTGAAGATGATCTCCGCAGCAATGACCGTTTCACACGGCAGGAGAGTGTTTAAACTCTACCGCCAATGTGCCAGCTCCACCCCTGCTGTCTCAGCAACCCGCCCACCAGCTGCCGCCACCCCCAGCACAGTGCTTTTGCTGGTTCAAAAACAGCTCTGAAAAGGGCTTTTGGGACGGCCTTTTTGGCTTAAGCTCCCTTGCCCAGTGCAGTCTTACCTACCCTGAAGCTGGTCTCCGCAGCAATGACCGTTTCACACGGCAGGAGAGTGTTTAAACTCTACAGCGAACGTGCCGGCTCCACCCCTGCTGTCTCAGCAGCCCCCCCTCCAGCTGCCAGCTGCTGCCACCCCCAGCACCAGCACAGTGCTTTTGCGGGTTCAAAAACAGCTCTAAAAAAAGCTTTTTTGACGGACTTTTTGCCTTTAGCACCCTTGCCCAGTGCAGTCTTACGTGCCCTGAAGATGATCTCCGCAGCAATGACCATTTCACACGGCAGGAGAGTGTTTAAACTCTACCGCAAATGTGCCGGCTCCACCCCTCCTGTCTGAGCAGCCCGCCCACCGCATACTGTTACCCCCAGGACCATCACAGCGCTTTTGCTGGTTCAAAAACAGCTCTAAAAAGAGCTTTTTGGACGGCCTTTTTCGGCTTTAGCTCCCATGCCCAGTGCAGTCTTACCCGCCCTGAAGCTGGTCTTCGCAGCAATGACAGTATCACACAGCTTGAGAGTGTTTAAACTCTACAGCGAATGTGCCCGCTCCACCCCTGCTGTCTCAGCAGCCCGCCCTCCAGCTGCCAGCTGCCGCCACCCCCAGCACCAGCACAGTGCTGTTGCTGGTTCAAAAACAGCCTTAAAAAAAACTTTTTGGACGGACTTTTTGGCTTTAGCACCCTTGCCCAGTGCAGTCTTACGTGCCCTGAAGATGATCTCCGCAGCAATGACCGTTTCACACGGCAGGAGAGTGTTTAAACTCCACAGCAAATGTGCCGGCTCCACCCCTGCTGTCTCAGCAGCCCGCCCACCAGCTGCCAGCTGCTGCCACCCCCCGTCAAAGAGCTTTTGCAGGTTCAAAAACAGCTCTGAGAAGGGCTTTTGGGACGGCCTTTTTGGCTTTAGCTCCCTTGCCCAGTGCAGTGTTACCTGCCCTGAAGCTGGTCTCCGCAGCAATGACATTTTCACACGGCAGGAGAGTGTTTAAACTCCACAGCAAATGTGCCGGCTCCACCCCTGCAGTCGCAGCAGCGCGCCCACCAGCTGCCAGCTGCTGCCACCCCCAACACCAGCACAGAGCTTTTGCTGGTTCAAAAACAGCTCTAAAAAGAGCTTTTTGGACGGCCGTTTTGGCTTTAGCTCCCTTGCCCAGTGCAGTCCTACCCGCCCTGAAGCTGGTCTCCGCAGCAATGACCGTTTCACACGGCAGGAGAGTGTTTAAACTCTACCGCGAATGTGCCGGCTCCACCCCTGCTGTCTCAGCAGCGTGCCCACCAGCTGCCAGCTGCTGCCACCCCCAGCAAAGAGCTTTTGCTGGTTCAAAAACAGCTCTGAGAAGGGCTTTTGGGACAGCCTTTTTGGCTTTAGCTCCCATGCCCAGTGCAGTCTTACCTGCCCTGAAGCTGGTCTTCGCAGCAATGACCGTTTCACACGGCAGGAGAGTGTTTAAACTCTACCGCGAACGTGCCGGCTCCACCCCTGCTGTCTCAGCAGCCCGCCCACCGCATGCTGCCACCCCCAGCACCAGCACAGTGCTTTTGCGGGTTCAAAAACAGCTCTAAAAAGAGCTTTTTGGACGGCCTTTTTGGCTTTAGCTCCCTTGCCCAGTGCAGTCCTACCCGCCCTGAAGCTGGTCTCCGCAGCAATGACCGTTTCACAGGGCAGGAAAGTGTTTAAACTCTACCGCGAATGTGCCGGCTCCACCCCTGCTGTCTCAGCAGCCCGCCCATCAGCTGCCAGCTGCTGCCACCCCCAGCACAGTGCTTTTGCGGGTTCAAAAACAGCTCTGAAAAGGGCTTTTGGGACGGCCTTTTTGGCTTTAGCTCCCTTGCCCAGTGCAGTCTTACCCGCCCTCAAGCTGGTCTCCGCAGCAATGACCGTTTCACACGTCAGGAGAGTGTTTAAACTTTACAGCGAACGTGCCGGCTCCACCCCTGCTGTCTCAGCAGCCCACCCTCCAGCTGCCAGCTGCTGCCACCCCCAGCAAAGAGCTTTCACAGGTTCAAAAACAGCTCTGAAAAAGGGCTTTTGGAACGGCCTTTTTGGCTTTAGCTCCCTTGCCCAGAGCAGTCTTACCCGCCCTGAAGCTGGTCTCCACAGCAATGACCGTTTCACACGGCAGGAGAGTGTTTAAACTCCACGGCGAATGCGCCAGCTCCACCCCTGCCTTCTCAGCAGCCCGCCCACCGCATGCTGTCACCCCCAGGACCAGCACAGCGCTTTTGCTGGTTCAAAAACAACTCTAAAAAGAGCTTTTTGGACGGCCTTTTTCGGCTTTAGCTCCCATGCCCAGTGCAGTCCTACCCGCCCTGAAGCTGGTCTCCGCAGCAATGACCGTTTCACAGGGCAGGAAAGTGTTTAAACTCTACCGCGAATGTGCCGGCTCCACCCCTGCTGTCTCAGCAGCCCGCCCTCCAGCTGCCAGCTGCTGCCACCCCCAGCACCAGCACAGTACTTTTGCGGGTTCAAAAACAGCTCTAAAAAGAGCTTTTTGGACGGCCTTTTTGGCTTTAGCTCCCTTGCCCAGTGCAGTCCTACCCGCCCTGAAGCTGGTCTCCGCAGCAATGACCGTTTCACAGGGCAGGAAAGTGTTTAAACTCTACCGCGAATGTGCCGGCTCCACCCCTGCTGTCTCAGCAGCCCGCCCATCAGCTGCCAGCTGCTGCCACCCCCAGCACCAGCACAGAGCTTTTGCTGGTTCAAAAACAGCTCTAAAAAGAGCTTTTTAGACCGCCTTTTTGGACGGCCTCTTTGGCTTTAGCTCCCTTGCCGAGTGCAGTCTTACCTACCCTCAAGCTGGTCTCCGCAGCAATGATCGTTTCACAAGGCATGAGAGTGTTTAAACTCTAACGCGAACGTGCCGGCTCCACCCCTGCTGTCTCAGCAGCCCGCCCACCGCATACTGTTACCCCCAGGACCAGCACAGCGCTTTTGCTGGTCCAAAAACAGCTCTAAAAAGAGCTTTTTGGACGGCCTTTTTCGGCTTTAGCTCCCATGCCCAGTGCAGTCTTACCCGGCCTGAAGCTAGTCTTCGCAGCAATGACCGTTTCACACGGCTTGAGAGTGTTTAAACTCCACCGCCAATGTGCCGGCTCCACCCCTGCTGTCTCAGCAGCCCGCCCACCAGCTGCCAGCTGCTGCCACACCCAGCAAAGAGCTTTAGCTGGTCCAAAAACAGCTCTGAAAAGGGCTTTTGGGACGGCCTTTTTGGCTTTAGCTCCCTTGCCGAGTGCAGTCTTACCTGCCCTGAAGCTGGTCTCCGCAGCAATGACCGTTTCACACATCAGGAGAGTGTTTAAACTCTACCCCGAACGTGCCGGCTCCACCCCTGCTGTCTCAGCAGCCCGCCCTCCAGCTGCCAGCTGCCGCCACCCCCAGCACCAGCACAGTGCTTTTGCGGGTTCAAAAACAGCTCTAAAAAGAGCTTTCTGGACGGCCTTTTTGGCTTTAGCTCCCTTGCCCAGTGCAGTCCTACCCGCCCTGAAGCTGGTCTCCGCAGCAATGACCGTTTCACAGGGCAGGAAAGTGTTTAAACTCTACCGCGAATGTGCCGGCTCCACCCCTGCTGTCTCAGCAGCCCGCCCTCCAGCTGCCAGCTGCTGCCACCCCCAGCACCAGCACAGTACTTTTGCTGGTTCAAAAACAGCTCTAAAAAGAGCTTATTGGACGGCCTTTTTGGGTTTAGCACCCTTGCCCAGTGCAGTCTTACATGCCCTGAAAATGATCTCCGCAGCAATGACCATTTCACACGTCAGGAGAGTGTTTAAACTCTACCGCAAATGTGCCGGCTCCACCCCTGCTGTCTCAGCAGCCCGCCCACCGCATACTGTTACCCCCAGGACCATCACAGCGCTTTTGCTGGTCCAAAAACAGCTCTAAAAAGAGCTTTTTGGACGGCCTTTTTCGGCTTTAGCTCCCATGCCCAGTGCAGTCTTACCCGCCCTGAAGCTGGTCTTCGCAGCAATGACCGTTTCACACGGCAGGAGAGTGTTTAAACTCCACGGCGAATGCGCCAGCTCCAACCCTGCTGTCTCAGCAGCCCGCCCACCGCATGCTGTCACCCCCAGGACCAGCACAGCGCTTTTGCTGGTTCAAAAACAGCTCTAAAAAGAGCTTTTTAGACGGCCTTTTTGGCTTTAGCACCCTTGCCCAGTGCAGTCTTACCTGCCCAGAAGCTGGTCTCCGCAGCAATGACCGTTTCACACGGCAGGAGAGTGTTTAAACTCCACCGCCAATGTGCCGGCTCCACCCCTGCTGTCTCAGCAGCCCGCCCACCAGCTGCCAGCTGCTGCCACACACAGCAAAGAGCTTTAGCTGGTCCAAAAACAGCTCTGAAAAGGGCTTTTGGGACGGCCTTTTTGGCTTTAGCTCCCTTGCCGAGTGCAGTCTTACATGCCCTGAAAATGATCTCCGCAGCAATGACCATTTCACACGTCAGGAGAGTGTTTAAACTCTACCGCAAATGTGCCGGCTCCACCCCTGCTGTCTCAGCAGCCCGCCCACCGCATACTGTTACCCCCAGGACCATCACAGCGCTTTTGCTGGTCCAAAAACAGCTCTAAAAAGAGCTTTTTGGACGGCCTTTTTCGGCTTTAGCTCCCATGCCCAGTGCAGTCTTACCCGCCCTGAAGCTGGTCTTCGCAGCAATGACCGTTTCACACGGCAGGAGAGTGTTTAAACTCCACGGCGAATGCGCCAGCTCCAACCCTGCTGTCTCAGCAGCCCGCCCACCGCATGCTGTCACCCCCAGGACCAGCACAGCGCTTTTGCTGGTTCAAAAACAGCTCTAAAAAGAGCTTTTTAGACGGCCTTTTTGGCTTTAGCACCCTTGCCCAGTGCAGTCTTACCTGCCCAGAAGCTGGTCTCCGCAGCAATGACCATTTCACACGGCAGGAGAGTGTTTAAACTCCACCGCCAATGTGCCGGCTCCACCCCTGCTGTCTCAGCAGCCCGCCCACCAGCTGCCAGCTGCTGCCACACACAGCAAAGAGCTTTAGCTGGTCCAAAAACAGCTCTGAAAAGGGCTTTTGGGACGGCCTTTTTGGCTTTAGCTCCCTTGCCGAGTGCAGTCTTACCTGCCCTGAAGCTGGTCTCCGCAGCAATGACCGTTTCACACATCAGGAGAGTGTTTAAACTCTACCCCGAACGTGCCGGCTCCACCCCTGCTGTCTCAGCAGCCCGCCCTCCAGCTGCCAGCTGCTGCCACCCCCAGCACCAGCACAGTGCTTTTGCGGGTTCAAAAACAGCTCTAAAAAGAGCTTTTTGGACGGCCTTTTTGGCTTTAGCTCCCTTGCCCAGTGCAGTCCTACCCGCCCTGAAGCTGGTCTCCGCAGCAATGACCGTTTCACAGGGCAGGAAAGTGTTTAAACTCTACCGCGAATGTGCCGGCTCCACCCCTGCTGTCTCAGCAGCCCGCCCATCAGCTGCCAGCTGCTGCCACCCCCAGCACAGTGCTTTTGCTGGTTCAAAAACAGCTCTGAAAAGGGCTTTTGGGACGGCCTTTTTGGCTTTAGCTCCCTTGCCCAGTGCAGTCTTACCCGCCCTCAAGCTGGTCTCCGCAGCAATGACCGTTTCACACGTCAGGAGAGTGTTTAAACTTTACAGCGAACGTGCCGGCTCCACCCCTGCTGTCTCAGCAGCCCACCCTCCAGCTGCCAGCTGCTGCCACCCCCAGCAAAGAGCTTTCACAGGTTCAAAAACAGCTCTGAAAAAGGGCTTTTGGGACGGCCTTTTTGGCTTTAGCTCCCTTGCCCAGAGCAGTCTTACCCGCCCTGAAGCTGGTCTCCACAGCAATGACCGTTTCACACGGCAGGAGAGTGTTTAAACTCCACGGCGAATGCGCCAGCTCCACCCCTGCCTTCTCAGCAGCCCGCCCACCGCATGCTGTCACCCCCAGGACCAGCACAGCGCTTTTGCTGGTTCAAAAACAACTCTAAAAAGAGCTTTTTGGACGGCCTTTTTCGGCTTTAGCTCCCATGCCCAGTGCAGTCCTACCCGCCCTGAAGCTGGTCTCCGCAGCAATGACCGTTTCACAGGGCAGGAAAGTGTTTAAACTCTACCGCGAATGTGCCGGCTCCACCCCTGCTGTCTCAGCAGCCCGCCCTCCAGCTGCCAGCTGCTGCCACCCCCAGCACCAGCACAGTACTTTTGCTGGTTCAAAAACAGCTCTAAAAAGAGCTTTTTGGACGGCCTTTTTGGGTTTAGCACCCTTGCCCAGTGCAGTCTTACATGCCCTGAAAATGATCTCCGCAGCAATGACCATTTCACACGTCAGGAGAGTGTTTAAACTCTACCGCAAATGTGCCGGCTCCACCCCTGCTGTCTCAGCAGCCCGCCCACCGCATACTGTTACCCAAAGGACCAGCACAGCGCTTTTGCTGGTCCAAAAACAGCTCTAAAAAGAGCTTTTTGGACGGCCTTTTTCGGCTTTAGCTCCCATGCCCACTGCAGTCCTACCCGCCCTGAAGCTGGTCTTCGCAGCAATGACCGTTTCACACGACAGGAGAGTGTTTAAACTCCACGGCGAATGCGCCAGCTCCAACCCTGCTGTCTCAGCAGCCCGCCCACCAGCTGCCAGCTGCTGCCACACCCAGCAAAGAGCTTTAGCTGGTCCAAAAACAGCTCTGAAAAGGGCTTTTGGGACGGCCTTTTTGGCTTTAGCTCCCTTGCCCAGCGCAGTCTTACCCGCCCTGAAGCTGGTCTCCACAGCAATGACCGTTTCACACGGCAGGAGAGTGTTTAAACTCCACGGCGAATGCGCCAGCTCCAACCCTGCTGTCTCAGCAGCCCGCCCACCGCATGCTGTCACCCCCAGGACCAGCACAGCGCTTTTGCTGGTTCAAAAACAGCTCTAAAAAGAGCTTTTTAGACGGCCTTTTTGGCTTTAGCACCCTTGCCCAGTGCAGTCTTACCTGCCCAGAAGCTGGTCTCCGCAGCAATGACCGTTTCACACGGCAGGAGAGTGTTTAAACTCCACCGCCAATGTGCCGGCTCCACCCCTGCTGTCTCAGCAGCCCGCCCACCAGCTGCCAGCTGCTGCCACACCCAGCAAAGAGCTTTAGCTGGTCCAAAAACAGCTCTGAAAAGGGCTTTTGGGACGGCCTTTTTGGCTTTAGCTCCCTTGCCGAGTGCAGTCTTACCTGCCCTGAAGCTGGTCTCCGCAGCAATGACCGTTTCACACATCAGGAGAGTGTTTAAACTCTACCCCGAACGTGCCGGCTCCACCCCTGCTGTCTCAGCAGCCCGCCCTCCAGCTGCCAGCTGCTGCCACCCCCAGCACCAGCACAGCGCTTTTGCGGGTTCAAAAACAGCTCTAAAAAGAGCTTTTTGGACGGCCTTTTTGGCTTTAGCTCCCATGCCCAGTGCAGTCCTACCCGCCCTGAAGCTGGTCTCCGCAGCAATGACCGTTTCACAGGGCAGGAGAGTGTTTAAACTCTACCGCGAATGTGCCGGCTCCACCCCTGCTGTCTCAGCAGCCCGCCCTCCAGCTGCCAGCTGCTGCCACCCCCAGCACCAGCACAGTACTTTTGCTGGTTCAAAAACAGCTCTAAAAAGAGCTTTTTGGACGGCCTTTTTGGGTTTAGCACCCTTGCCCAGTGCAGTCTTACATGCCCTGAAAATGATCTCCGCAGCAATGACCATTTCACACGTCAGGAGAGTGTTTAAACTCTACCGCAAATGTGCCGGCTCCACCCCTGCTGTCTCAGCAGCCCGCCCACCGCATACTGTTACCCAAAGGACCAGCACAGCGCTTTTGCTGGTCCAAAAACAGCTCTAAAAAGAGCTTTTTGGACGGCCTTTTTCGGCTTTAGCTCCCATGCCCACTGCAGTCCTACCCGCCCTGAAGCTGGTCTTCGCAGCAATGACCGTTCCACACGGCAGGAGAGTGTTTAAACTCCACGGCGAATGCGCCAGCTCCAACCCTGCTGTCTCAGCAGCCCGCCCACCAGCTGCCAGCTGCTGCCACACCCAGCAAAGAGCTTTAGCTGGTCCAAAAACAGCTCTGAAAAGGGCTTTTGGGACGGCCTTTTTGGCTTTAGCTCCCTTGCCCAGCGCAGTCTTACCCGCCCTGAAGCTGGTCTCCACAGCAATGACCGTTTCACACGGCAGGAGAGTGTTTAAACTCCACGGCGAATGCGCCAGCTCCAACCCTGCTGTCTCAGCAGCCCGCCCACCGCATGCTGTCACCCCCAGGACCAGCACAGCGCTTTTGCTGGTTCAAAAACAGCTCTAAAAAGAGCTTTTTAGACGGCCTTTTTGGCTTTAGCACCCTTGCCCAGTGCAGTCTTACCTGCCCAGAAGCTGGTCTCCGCAGCAATGACCGTTTCACACGGCAGGAGAGTGTTTAAACTCTACTGCAAATGTGCCGGCTCCACCCCTGCTGTCTCAGCAGCGCACCCACCAGCTGCCAGCTGCTGCCACCCCCAGCACCAGCACAGAGCTTTTGCTGGTTCAAAAACAGCTCTAAAAAGAGCTTTTTAGACCGCCTTTTTGGACGGCCTCTTTGGCTTTAGCTCCCTTGCCGAGTGCAGTCTTACCTACCCTCAAGCTGGTCTCCGCAGCAATGATCGTTTCACATGGCATGAGAGTGTTTAAACTCTAACGCGAATGTGCCGGCTATAACCCTGCTGTCTCAGCAGCCCGCCCACCAGCTGCTGCCAGCCCCAGGACCAGCACAGCGCTTTTGCTGGTTCAAAAACAGCTCTAAAAAGAGCTTTTTGGACGGCCTTTTTTGCTTTAGCTTCCATGCCCAGTGCAGTCTTACCTGCCCTGAAGTTGGTCTCCGCAGCAATGACCGTTTCACACGGCAGGAGAGTGTTTAAACTCTACCGCGAACGTGCCGGCTCCACCCCTGCTGTCTCAGCAGCCCGCCCACCGCATACTGTTACCCCCAGGACCAGCACAGCGCTTTTGCTGGTCCAAAAACAGCTCTAAAAAGAGCTTTTTGGACGGCCTTTTTCGGCTTTAGCTCCCATGCCCAGTGCAGTCTTACCCGGCCTGAAGCTAGTCTTCGCAGCAATGACCGTTTCACACGGCTTGAGAGTGTTTAAACTCCACCGCCAATGTGCCAGCTCCACCCCTGCTGTCTCAGCAGCCCGCCCACCAGCTGCCAGCTGCTGCCACCCCCAGCACAGTGCTTTTGCTGGTCCAAAAACAGCTCTGAAAAGGGCTTTTGTGACGGCCTTTTTGGCTTAAGCTCCCTTGCCCAGTGCAGTCTTACCTGCCCTCAAGCTGGTCTCCGCAGCAATGACCGTTTCACACGTCAGGAGAGTGTTTAAACTTTACAGCGAACGTGCCGGCTCCACCCCTGCTGTCTCAGCAGCCCGCCCTCCAGCTGCCAGCTGCTGCCACCCCCAGCACCAGCACAGTGCTTTTGCTGGTTCAAAAACAGCTCTAAAAAGAGCTTTTTGGACGGCCTTTTTGGCTTTAGCTCCCTTGCCCAGTGCAGTCCTACCCGCCCTGAAGCTGGTCTCCGCAGCAATGACCGTTTCACACGGCAGGAGAGTGTTTAAACTCCACGGCGAATGCGCCAGCTCCACCCCTGCTGTCTCAGCAGCCCGCCCACCAGCTGCCAGCTGCTGCCACCCCCCGTCAAAGAGCTTTCGCAGGTTCAAAAACAGCTCTGAGAAGGGCTTTTGGGACGGCCTTTTTGGCTTTAGCTCCCTTGCCAAGTGCAGTCTTACCTGCCCTCAAGCTGGTCTCCACAGCAATGACCGTTTCACACGGCAGGAGAGTGTTTAAACTCCACGGCGAATGCGCCAGCTCCACCCCTGCTGTCCCAGCAGCCCGCCCACCGCATGCTGTCACCCCCAGGACCAGCACAGCGCTTTTGCTGGTTCAAAAACAGCTCTAAAAAGAGCTTTTTGGAAGGCCTTTTTCGGCTTTAGCTCCCATGCCCAGTGCAGTCTTACCCGCCCTCAAGCTGGTCTCCGCAGCAATGAACGTTTCACACGGCAGGAGAGTGTTTAAACTCTACCGCGAATGTGCCGGCTCCACCCCTGCTGTCTCAGCAGCCCGCCCACCAGATGCCAGCTGCCGCCACCCCCAGCACCCGTACAGTGCTTTTGCTGGTCCAAAAACAGCTCTAAAAAGAGCTTTTTGGACGGCCTTTTTCGGCTTTAGCTCCCATGCCCAGTGCAGTCTTACCCGCCCTGAAGCTGGTCTTCGCAGCAATGACAGTATCACACGTCAGGAGAGTGTTTAAACTCTACCGCAAATGTGCCGGCTCCACCCCTCCTGTCTGAGCAGCCCGCCCACCGCATACTGTTACCCCCAAGACCAGCACAGCGCTTTTGCTGGTCCAAAAACAGCTCTAAAAAGAGCTTTTTGGACGGCCTTTTTCGGCTTTAGCTCCCATGCCCACTGCAGTCCTACCCGCCCTGAAGCTGGTCTTCGCAGCAATGACCGTTTCACACGGCAGGAGAGTGTTTAAACTCCACGGCGAATGCTCCAGCTCCAACCCTGCTGTCTCAGCAGCCCGCCCACCAGCTGCCAGCTGCTGCCACACCCAGCAAAGAGCTTTCACAGGTTCAAAAACAGCTCTGAGAAGGGCTTTTGGGACGGCCTTTTTGGCTTTAGCACCCTTGCCCAGCGCAGTCTTACCCGCCCTGAAGCTGGTCTCCACAGCAATGACCGTTTCACACGGCAGGAGAGTGTTTAAACTCCACGGCGAATGCGCCAGCTCCAACCCTGCTGTCTCAGCAGCCCGCCCACCGCATGCTGTCACCCCCAGGACCAGCACAGAGCTTTGGCTGGTTCAAAAACAGCTCTAAAAAGAGCTTTTTAGACCGCCTTTTTGGACGGCCTTTTTGGCTTTAGCTCCCTTGCCCAGTGCACTCTTACCTGCCCTGAAGCTGGTCTCCGCAGCAATGACCGTTTCACACGGCAGGAGAGAGTTTAAACTCTACCGCAAATGTGCCGGCTCCACCCCTGCTATCTCAGCAGCGCACCCACCAGCTGCCAGCTGCTGCCACCCCCAGCACCAGCACAGAGCTTTTGCTGGTTCAAAAACAGCTCTAAAAAGAGCTTTTTAGACCGCCTTTTTGGACGGCCTTTTTGGCTTTAGCTCCCTTGCCGAGTGCAGTCTTACCTGCCCTGAAGCTGGTCTCCGCAGCAATGACCGTTTCACACATCAGGAGAGTGTTTAAACTCTACCCCGAACGTGCCGGCTCCACCCCTGCTGTCTCAGCAGCCCGCCCTCCAGCTGCCAGCTGCCGCCACCCCCAGCACCAGCACAGTGCTTTTGCGGGTTCAAAAACAGCTCTAAAAAGAGCTTTTTGGACGGCCTTTTTGGCTTTAGCTCCCTTGCCCAGTGCAGTCCTACCCGCCCTGAAGCTGGTCTCCGCAGCAATGACCGTTTCACAGGGCAGGAAAGTGTTTAAACTCTACCGCGAATGTGCCGGCTCCACCCCTGCGGTCTCAGCAGCCCGCCCACCAGCTGCCAGCTGCTGCCACCCCCCAGCACAGTGCTTTTGCTGGTTCAAAAACAGCTCTGAAAAGGGCTTTTGGGACGGCCTTTTTGGCTTAAGCTCCCTTGCCCAGTGCAGTCTTACCTGCCCTCAAGCTGGTCTCCGCAGCAATGACCGTTTCACACGTCAGGAGAGTGTTTAAACTTTACAGCGAACGTGCCGGCTCCACCCCTGCTGTCTCAGCAGCCCACCCTCCAGCTGCCAGCTGCTGCCTCCCCCAGCAAAGAGCTTTCACAGGTTCAAAAACAGCTCTGAGAAGGGCTTTTGGGACGGCCTTTTTGGCTTTAGCTCCCTTGCCGAGTGCAGTCTTACCTACCCTCAAGCTGGTCTCCGCAGCAATGATCGTTTCACATGGCATGAGAGTGTTTAAACTCTAACGCGAATGTGCCGGCTATAACCCTGCTGTCTCAGCAGCCCGCCCACCAGCTGCTGCCAGCCCCAGGACCAGCACAGCGCTTTTGCGGGTTCAAAAACAGCTCTAAAAAGAGCTTTTTGGACGGCCTTTTTGGCTTTAGCTCCCATGCCCAGTGCAGTCTTACCTGCCCTGAAGCTGGTCTCCGCAGCAATGACCGTTTCACACATCAGGAGAGTGTTTAAACTCTACCGCGAACGTGCCGGCTCCACCCCTGCTGTCTCAGCAGCCCGCCCACCGCATACTGTTACCCCCAGGACCAGCACAGCGCTTTTGCTGGTCCAAAAACAGCTCTAAAAAGAGCTTTTTGGACGGCCTTTTTCGGCTTTAGCTCCCATGCCCAGTGCAGTCTTACCCGGCCTGAAGCTAGTCTTCGCAGCAATGACCGTTTCACACGGCTTGAGAGTGTTTAAACCCCACCGCCAATGTGCCGGCTCCACCCCTGCTGTCTCAGCAGCCCGCCCACCAGCTGCCAGCTGCTGCCACACCCAGCAAAGAGCTTTAGCTGGTCCAAAAACAGCTCTAAAAAGAGCTTTTTGGACGGCCTTTTTGGCTTTAGCACCCTTGCCCAGTGCAGACTTACCTGCCCTGAAGCAGGTCCCCGCAGCAATGACCATTTCACACGGCAGGAGAGTGTTTAAACTCTACTGCAAATGTGCCGGCTCCACCCCTGCTGTCTCAGCAGCCCGCCCACTAGCTGCCAGCTGCTGCCAGCCCGTAGACCAGCACAGCGCTTTTGCTGGTTCAAACACAGCTCTAAAAAGAGCTTTTTGGACGGCCTTTTTGGTTTTAGCTTCCTTGCCCAGTGCAGTCTTACCTGCCCTGAAGCTGGTCTCCGCAGCAATGACCGTTTCAAACGGCAAGAGAGAGTTTAAACTCTACCGCAAATGTGCCGGCTCCACCCCTGCTGTCTCAGCAGCCCGCCCACCAGCTGCCAGCTGCTGCCACCCCCAGCTCCAGCACAATGCTTTTGCTGGTTCAAAAACAGATCTAAAAAAGCTTTTTGGACGGCCTTCCTGGACAACCTTTTCGGCTTTATCTCCCTTGCCCAATGCAGTCTTACCTGCTTTGAAGCTGGTCTCCGCAGCAATGACAGTATCACAGGGCTTGAGAGTGTTTAAACTCTACCGCTGATGTGCCGGCTCCACCCCTGCTGTCTCAGCAGCCCGCCCACCAGCCGCCAGCTGCTGCCCCCCCCAGCACCAGCACAGTGCTTTGGCTGGTTCAAAAACAGCTCAAAATGAGCTTTTGGACGGCCTTTTTTGCTTTAGCTCCCATGCCCAGAGCAGTCTTACCTGCTCTCAAGCTGGTCTCCGCAGCAATGACCGTTTCACACGGCAGGAGAGTGTTTAAACTCTAACGTGAATGTGCCGGCTCCACCCCTGCTGTCTCAGCAGCCCGCCCACCAACTGCCAGCTGCTGCCCCCCCCAGCACCAGCACAGTGCTTTGGCTGGTTCAAAAACAGCTCAAAATGAGCTTTTGGACGGCCTTTTTTGCTTTAGCTCCCATGCCCAGAGCAGTCTTACCTGCTCTCAAGCTGGTCTCCGCAGCAATGACCGTTTCACACGGCAGGAGAGTGTTTAAACTCTAACGTGAATGTGCCGGCTCCACCCCTGCTGTCTCAGCAGCCCGCCCACCGCATGCTGTCAGCCCCAGGACCAGCACAGTGCTCATGCTGGTTCAAAAACAGCTCTCAAATGTTCTTTTTGGACGGCCTTTTTGGATTTAGCTGCTGTCATGGTTCTATGGTTCTTGTTTGTTTGTTTGTTTGTTTTTACTTTTGGTTTCAGTATTCCACATCAAAACATCATGTAGTGTACGGGGCATTAAAGTGTCACTGCCCAGTCCCAGGTACCTATCCATGTAGATTCACAGAATCACACAGAATCACAAGGTTGGAAACGACCTGCAATATCATCTAGTCCAACCACCCTCCCATTCCTATCAGTGCCACAAGCTACTAAACCATCTCTCGTTGCTCCTCATCCAGGCGCCTCTTGAACACTGCCAGGGATGGCGACTCCACCACCTCCCTGGGCAGGCCATTCCAGTGCCTGACCATTTTCTGAGAGAAAATGTTTCTCCTAATATCCAACCTAAACCTCCTCTGGTATAACTTCTTGCCATTTCCTCGGGTCCTACTATTTGCCTGGGAGAAGAGGCCAGACCCTTTTGCACCACAACCTCCCTTCAGGAAGTTGTAGAGTGCAATGAGGTCTCCCCTGAGCCTCCTCTTCTCCAGACTGAACAATCCCAGCTCCTTCAGCCGCTCCTCATAAGACTTGTGCTCCAGACCCCTCACCAGTTTCGTTGCCCTTCTCTGGACACGCTCCAGGGCCTCAATGTCTTTCTTGTAGTGAGGGGCCCAAAACTGAACACAGTACTCGAGGTGCGGCCTCACCAGTGCTGAGTAGAGGGGGATGATCACCTCCCTGCTCCTGCTGGCCACACTATTTCTAATGCAGGCCAGGATGCCGTTGGCCCTCTTGGCCACTTGGGCACACTGTCAGCTCATGTTCAGCCGAGCATCAACCAACACCCCCAGGTCCCTTTCCTCTTCACAATCATCCAACCACTCATCCCCAAGCCTGTAACGCTGTCTGGGGTTGTTGTGGCCAAAGTGCAGAACCCGATACTTGGCCTTTTTAAACCTCATCCCATTCACCTCAGCCCAGCGATCCAGCTTATCCAGATCCCTCTGCAGGGCCTCCCTGCCCTCAGGCAGATCGACACATCCTCCCAACTTGGTGTCATCTGCAAACTTACTCAGGGTACACTCAATCCCTTCATCTAAGTCATCAATGAAGATATTAAACAGGATGGGCCCCAGTACCGACCCCTGGGGGACACCACTTGTAACAGGTCTCCAGCTGGACTTCATTCCATTGACCACCACCCGTTGAGCACGGCCCTCCAGCCAGTTCCTTATCCAACGGAGTGTAAAACTGTCCAAGCCATGGGCAGCCAGTTTCCGCAGAAGGATACTGTGTGAGACCATGTCAAAGGCTTTACTGAAGTCTAGGTAGACTACATCAACTGCCTTTCCCTCATCTACCAGTTTGGTCACCCATTCGTAGAAGGAGATGAGGTTGGTCAAACACGACCTGCCTTTCATGAACCCATGCTGGCTGGGCCTGATCCCATGGACAAGCTGTGTGATCTCTCCCAGGAGGATTTGTTCCATGACCTTCCCTGGCACTGATGTCAGGCTGACAGGCCTGTAGTTCCCCGGATCCTCCTTACGGCCCTTCTTGTAGATGGGAGTCACATCAGCAAGCCTCCAATCCTCTGGAATCTCTCCAGTCAACCAGGAGCGCTGGTAGATAGCCGAGAGCGGCTTAGCGATCACCCCCTCCAACTCCCTCAGCACCCTAGGATGAAGCCCATCCGGTCCCATGGACTTGTGACTGTCCAGATGGAGGAGGAGCTCTCTAACTGTCTCCACCTCGATCTCCGGGGAGATATGCTGCATGTCAGCCCAGATATCCAGATCAGGGCACAAAGTGCCCTGAAGATAGCTGGTCTGACTATTAAGGGCAGATGTAAAGAAGGTGTTGAGGACCTCAGCCTTCTCCTTGTCATCTGTGGTCACATTCCCTGCCGCATCAATTAAAAGACAGAGATTATCCTTGGGTTTTCTCTTGTCATTGTCATTTTTCTTCCTGAGTCTTGACAGTAATTCCCGGCTCATCCACACCGGTCTTCTCCCCCTACGGCTCGCCTTACGGTATTCAGGGACAGCCTGTTTATGCGCCTTTAAGATTTCCACCTTGAAGAGCGTCCAGGCTTCCCGGACCCCTTTACCCTTGAGGAGCAACTCCCAAGGGACCTGTGCTACAAGCATCCTGAGCAGGTCGAAGTCCGCCCTCTTGAAGTTCAAGATAGTAGTTTTGGTAGTCACCCTTCTGACATCTCCAAGAATAGAGAACTCTACAATTTCATGGTCGCTCTGCCCTAGACAGTCTCCAACCTTCACATCACCTACCAGACCTTCTTTGTTAGCAAAGAGCAGGTCGAGCAGGGCACCACCCCTGGTAGGCTCTTGTACCAGCTGTGTAAGGAAGCTATCTTCCACACACTCTAGAAACCTCTTGGACTGTTTTCTTTGCGCCATGTTATATTTCCAACATATATCAGGGAAGTCGAAATCCCCCACAAGAACAAGTGCCGGCGATCGCACGACTTCCGCAAGCTGCTTGTAAAACGCTTCGTCCATCTCCTCATCCTGATTTGGTGGTCTATAACAGACTCCAATTACGACGTCTCCCCCACAGGCCTTCCCCCTGATCCTCACCCATAGACACTCCACTTTATCATTTGCAATCTCAAGCTCTTCAACATCAAAACAGTCCTTAATGTAAAGGGCCACACCACCGCCCTTCCTTCCTTGTCTATCCCTTCTGAAGAGCTTATAGCCATCTATCTCAACACTCCAGTCATGGGAGCAGTCCCACCATGTTTCAGTAAGAGCAGCTAGATCATAGTTAGCCTGGCGCACAATCATTTCCAGTTCCTCCTGCTTATTGCTCATGCTGCGTGCATTGGTATAGATGCACTTGAGCCGAGTCATTTGCCTCACTCCCAGCTCTACAACTGTTCCCCTAGGCTCTTCTCCTGTGAGGCCTGTACTGTCCCCTTCCCCCGTCATAATTAGTTTAAAGCTCTATCGATGAGCCCCGCTAGCTCCTGAGCTAAGATTCGTTGCCCCCTTTGAGATAGGTGAGCTTCATGGTTGGAGAGCAAGCCAGGGGCCGAGTAAACTACCCCATGATCGAAGAATCCAAAGTTTCTGGCTCGGCACCAGCCTCTGAGCCAGTTATTCATTGTTTGGACCTTCCGTGCAAGCTCTGAATCCCAGACCCTGACAGTACAGAACAAAAGACTACTTGTGCTCCTGCACCTTGAACTAAGCGCCCTAAACCCTTGAAATCTCTTTTCATTGCCCGTAGGCTTGTCTGAGCAATTTCTTCACTGCCCGCCTGAACTATGAGCAATGGAAAGTAATCGGTGGGCCTCACCAGCTTTGGTATTTTCCTACTTATGTCCCTGACCCGGGCCCCAGGGAGGCAGCACACTTCTCGGTGGCTTGGATCTGGTCTGCATATGGGGCCCTCCGTTCCCCTGAGAAGGGAGTCACCCACCACGACCACCCTTCTTTCTTTCCTTACAGAGGCAGTCTGGAGGCATGGGGGTGTCCGCCTCGCCCTAGACTCCCTCCTTGCCTTAGGCTCCCTCCTTGCCTTAGGCTCCCTCCTCGGCAGATCTTCCATCACCTCATGGCTCACCTCACCTTCCATTTCCAGCGTGTGAAACCTGTTTCTAAGGGGGATCTGGGGAAGCTGGGTAGGCAGGCAGGGGGGGTTCCCATGACATCTGGCAGGGACTCTCGTCCAACCCTCATCATCAGTCAGGTCTGTCCTACTCTGATGGGGCTGGGGGTCCACCACTTTTGTGAGGGTGCCACCCTGGCACCCATTCCTCTGACTTGCCAGCCAGTCACCCCACCAGTCTATCTCCCGTTCACATTCCCTGATGGTTCTAAGTTTTTGTACCTCTTCCTTAAGGTTAAGATTACCAAAGTCATGGGGTCTGGCCCTTCCGGGTGGGGGGGGCGCTCTCTTGCTGCCTTGCAGTGGGTGCTGGAGGGTGCTTTCCTAGCCGTTCCAAGCTTTTCAGGTTTGAATCGGTCCCGGGAACTCTCTCTCTCTCATCTTGTCTGATTTATTAATCTCAATTTCAATTAAATTGTATATATATTGTGTTATCTTGTATTCCAATATTATAGTAAAATAAGTTTTCCTCCGTAGATTGTTGCCGCTGCTCTTTTCCTCCCTTCCTTCCTTCCCATTTTTGTGGGACTGGGGTGGGGGGGGGAGGGCGGAGGCCTGTCGCCCCTGTCATGGACATAGATTGATCTGGTCAACTCCGTGACAGATTTTTTGGCGCCCAATGTGGGGCTCGAGCTGCTTTTTAGCTGTTAGAACGGATCTCTTTTTCTCTCTGCTCTTAGAGAGCTTCGTTAGGGAGCATTATCAGTAGTTCAGGTTTCTGCGCTGGAAAACCTGACCTTGAAAGATTAGGCATACTGCCAGTGTTCTGGGATATTTGGAAACTTTGAGCACTACTTAGTCTGGGTAGTGCCTTTTTTTTTTTCCCTGCTCTTGTTAGCTTCAATTCATTAACCCCTTTTTAGCAGGCACCTCTGATGAACCCACTCGTTATCGTGGGGGCGCTGTGTAAAGGATTTAAAGCAATGGTGTTACTCACAACCTACTGGCCAATAATCCATCTTGCATTTACGTGTGTTGGAATTGCATCCGTATATAGGTACCTAATGGCACTGATGGAGACACCTATGTTTTACCTACTTACAATGTGGTATGATTTGAATTTTGACATTTACATCCCAGAAGGAATGGCTAATTTCACAAACAGCTACATCCCAAATGGAATAGCTAATTTTACAAACAACACGATGTTCAGACCAGTCTCCGGGTTTTCTTTTCGGTTTGTCAAACGTTTTTTTGAATCCTGAATTAATAGTCATGGTGGTGTGCGTGTCATCAATTCTCCTGAATGTATTCTTTATTTGTAATAAGGGGAAGGAGTCTTCTCCAAAACTAGAGAATGATGACTGGCAGGGGATATGGAGAGGTTTAGGAAAGGTCTTAGAAGCATGGGGACCCGCAGTGTCATGGGATTTTACTCTTGAACACCTGTGGGATCCTGAGAAACTAAGCCAGTATTTGAGTCAGGGTCAATGCGGCTTACATAAATCTAAGGAGGTACAACTTATTTGGGGTTTGGCTTGTGCTTACCGTGCCCTATATAATACCATTTTGGAGAGAGAGAGTTTCCGAGCTGAGGTTCAAGCCAAAGGTGAAAATCCCCAAGTCAAATCTAATCACAGGAGACATCAGTAACAATACCAGTTGCTCCTGTGGAGGGCAAGAAATGGAAACAAGTGTCTTCGCGTCTTGAACGAAAAAGAGAAGAGGAGGAGGAGGAAGATCCGGGCGAGGGGCCCTCCTCAGAACCACCACCATCGCGAAAGGCAAAAGGGAAAACTAAGAGACGTGCAGAAGAGAGTGATGAAGAGGAAGTCTCTATTACTACTCGCCGGCCTCTAAAGATGACTGAAATCCAAGGTTCAAGAAAGGAGTTTACACGGCGCCCGAATGAAACTCTTGTTTCCTGGTTGGTTTGCTGTTGGGACAGTGGGGCCCATAGCTTGTCTCTGGATGGTAACGAAGCTCGCCAACTAGGTGCCATTGCCAGAGATCCAGCTATTGATAGAGGAATTAGTCGATGTTCGGATGAGGCTGCCTCCCTCTGGGAACGAGTGTTAACAGCCGTGAAGGAAAAGTATCCCTTCAAAAATGGCTTGAAGATTGCAATGAAAAAATGGGATACAGTTGAAAAGGGTATCCAGTATTTGAGGGAAATAGGCGTGGTGGAAATGCTGTATGACCCAGACTTTGTTCCTAACCACCCACAACAAAACCGCGACCCTGAAAAAGTGAGGACAACGCCTGAGATATGGCAGAAAATCGTGACAACAGCACCGGACAAACAGGTAATGAATAGAGGGGCCCTGCCCTCAGTCAGGGGGGGAAAGGGATAATAGAGTATATTGGACTGTGTGGATTCGATGGCCTGGCACATCAGAACCACTGAAATATCAGGCACTGGTGGACACTGGTGCACAGTGCACTCTGATGCCCTCGAGTCATGAAGGGACAGAATCAATCCATATTTCTGGAGTGACCGGGGGCTCTCAAGAATTGACTGTGCTGGAGGCTGAGATAAGCCTCACTGGTAAGGACTGGCAAAAACATCCTATTGTGACGGGCCCAGGGGCTCCGTGTATACTAGGTATTGATTATCTCAGAAGGGGGCATTTCAAGGATCTTAAGGGGTATCGATGGGCCTTTGGAATAGCTGCTGTGGACATAGACAACATTAAGCAGCTGTCTGTTTTGCCTGGCCTGTCAGAAGATTCATCTGTTGTGGGGCTGCTGCAAGTAAAAGAGCAACACGTACCGATTGCTACAAAAACGGTGCACAGGCGGCAGTACCGCACCAACAGGGATTCTTTGCTCCCCATTCATAAGTTAATTCGTCAACTAGAGAGCCAGGGAGTGATCAGCAAAACTCACTCGCCTTTTAACAGCCCCATATGGCCAGTGCGTAAAGCCAGTGGAGAATGGAGGCTGACGGTGGACTACCGTGGCCTGAATGAAGTCACACCCCCACTGAGTGCTGCTGTGCCGGACATGTTAGAACTCCAGTATGAACTGGAGTCAAAAGCAGCCAAATGGTATGCCACCATTGACATTGCTAATGTCTTCTTTTCCATTCCTTTGGCCAAAGAATGTAAGCCACAGTTTGCTTTCACATGGAGGGGCATTCAGTATACCTGGAGCCGTTTGCCCCAGGGGTGGAAACACAGCCTGACCATTTGCCATGGGTTGATCCAAACTGTATTGGAACAGGGCAGTGCTCCTGAGCACCTGCAGTACATTGATGACATCATTGTGTGGGGCGATACAGCAGAAGAAGTCTTCACAAAAGGAGAGCGAATGATCCAAATTCTTCTGAGTGCTGGTTTTGCTATTAAGCGAAGCAAAGTGAAAGGACCTGCCCAGGAGATTCAGTTCCTAGGTATAAAGTGGCAAGATGGCCGTCGTCACATCCCGATAGACGTGATCGACAAAATCACTGCTATGTCTCCACCCACTAGCAAAAGAGAGACACAATCTTTTCTGGGTGCAGTGGGCTTTTGGAGAATGCATGTTCCAAACTACAGCCTCATTGTAAGCCCCCTTCATTATGTGACGCGAATGAGAAATGAGTTTACATGGGGCCCTGAGCAGCAGCAGGCTTTTGAACAGATTAAACAGGAGATAGCCCGTGCCGTGGCCCTAGGGCCAGTACGGACGGGACAGGGTATAAAGAACATCCTCTATACCACTGCTGGAGAGAACGGTCCCACTTGGAGTTTGTGGCAAAGAGCCTCAGGAGAGACTCGAGGCCAACCCCGGGGATTCTGGAGTCGGGCGTACAGAGGGTCTGAAGAGCACTACACTCCAACTGAAAAGGAGATCTTAGCTGCATATGAGGGTGTTCGGGCTGCTTCCGAAGTAGTCGGTACTGAAACACAGCTCCTTCTGGCACCTCGACTGCCAGTGCTGAACTGGATGTTTAAAGGAAAGGTTCCCTCCACCCATCATGCTACTGATGCCACTTGGAGTAAGTGGATTGCGTTGATTACACAGCGAGCGCGGATGGTGAACCTCAGCCGTCCAGGAATCCTAGAGGTCATCATGGACTGGCCTGAAGGTAAAAAGTTTGGAACACCACCAGGAGAAATAGCTCGTGCTAAAGAGGCCCCACCATACAATGAACTACCAGAGAATGAAAAGAAATATGCCCTGTTCACAGACGGATCGTGTCATATTGTGGGAAAGCATCGCAGATGGAAATCTGCTGTGTGGAGCCCCACACGATAAGTTGCAGAGGCCACTGAAGTGAAAGGCGAAATTGGCCAAAGAATGTATGCCACAGCTTGCTTTCACATGGAGGGGCATTCAGTTTACCTGTAACGGTTTACCCAGGGGTGAAAACGCAGCCCAACCATTTGCCTTGGGTTAATCCAAACTGTATTGGAACAGGGCAGTGCTCCTGAGCACCTACAGTACATTGATGACATTGTGTGGGGCGATACAGCAGAAGTCTTTACAAAAGGAGAGCGAATAATCCATATTCTTCTGAGTGCTGGTTTTGCCATTAAGCAAAGCAAAGGACCTGCCCAGGAGATTCAGTTGCTAGGTATAAAGTGGCATGATGGCTGTCATCACATCCCGACAGATGTGATTGACAAAATCACTGCTATGTTTCCACCCACTAATAAGAGACACACTCTTTTCTGGGCATTGTGTGTTTTAGGAGAATACATGTTCCTGACTACAGCCTCATTGTAAGTCTTTGTCAAGTGGTGTGGATGAAGAATCAATTTACATGGGGCCCTGATCAGCAGCAAGCTTTTGAACAGATTAAACAGGAGATAGCCCATGCCGTGACCCTGGGGCCAGTACGGATAGGACAGGATGTGAAGAACATCCTTTACACTGCTGCTGGAGTGAGAGGTCCCACTTGGAGTTTGTGGCAAAGAGACTCAGGAGAGAGTTGAGGCCGACCCCTGGGATTTTGGAGTCAGGCATATAGAGGACCTACACTCCAACTGAAAAGGCTATCTTAGCTGTGTATGAGGGGGTTCGGGCTGTTTCCAAAGCAATCAGTACTGAAACACAGCTCCTTCTGGCATCTCGAATGCCTGTGCCTAACTCTATGTTTAAGGGAAGGGTTCCCTCCACCCATCATGCTACTGATGCCACTTGGAGCAAGTGGATTGCATTGATAACGCAATGAGCGTGGATAGGGAACCTCAGCCGTCCAGGAATCCTAGAGGTCATCATGGACTGGCCTGAAGGTAAAAAGTTTGGAAGATCACCAGCAGAAGAGGTATCACGTGCTAAAGAGGCCCCACCATACAATGAACTACCAGAGAATGAAAAGAAATATGCCTTGTTCACTTATGGAGCGTGTCATATTGTGGGAAAGCATCGCAGATGGAAATCTGCTGTGTGGAGCGCCGCACGACAAGTTGCAGAGGCCACTGAAGGGAAAGGAGAATCAAGCCAATTTGCAGAGGTAAAGGCTGTCCAACTGGCCTTAGATGTGGCTGATCGGGAGAGGTGGCCAATGCTCTATCTTTACACTGACTCATGGATGGTAGCAAATGCCTTATGGGGGTGGTTGCAGCAGTGGGAGCTAAATAACTGGCTAAGTGGGGGTAAACCTATTTGGGCTGCTGACCTGTGGAAAGACATTGCTGCCCGAACAAAGAATATGGTTGTAAAGGTTTGCCTGTTAGATGCTCATGTGCCTAAGTGTAGGGCTAATGAAGTACAACAAAATAACCATCAGGTAGACCGAGCTGCCAGAATTGAGGTGGCTCAAATAGACCTGGACTGGCAGAACAATGGTGAGTTATTTCTACCTCCATGAACCCCTGAGTCCTTGGTCCCTCAAGGGACAGATGCAACATACAAATGGGCAAGGGACTGAGGGGTGGGCTTGATATGGACACTATTGCACAAGTTATTCATTACTGTGACGCATGCGCCGCAAGTAAAGAATCACTTTAATCATCATAATCGCTTTTATCGCTTTCCTCATCGAGGATTCCCACGGCAACCGTGCGGACACCGCTCTCAGTCGGGCTACTCTCGTGAGAGCAGCTGACGCAGCGCAGGCGTTGCCTAGGCAGCGGCGGGAGATTTAAACGGGCGCAAACCGGAAGCGGCCCTTGATCGCCGAGGTCCGCGGCTCGGAGCTGTCTCTGGCAGAACCGCCGCGAATTTTAGCGAGGTACGGGGGGATTTAATCACTTTCCTCATCGAGGATTCCCGCGGCAACCGTGCGGACACCGCTCTCAGTCGGGGTACTCTCGCGAGAGCAGCTGACGCAGCGCGGGCGTTGCCTAGGCAGCGGCGGGAGATTTAAACGGGCGCAAACCGGAAGCGGCCCTTTATCGCCGTTACAAAAAGCCCTCGAGAGGGTAGCGACGTGTCGCTGCCCACCTGAGGCTCAGCAGAGGAGGTAGTACAGCTCTCTCCCAGGCTGCCTTAAGGTGGTGCTTTTGTAAGGTACCCCTGTCTGCACTCCCCTGCAAGGAGTCTTGTTATTGCTATTGGTGGTAAGTGCCAGGGCACTTAGCGAACCCGGCAATAGTGTGAGGGTAGGGGGCAGCAGGGCAGGGCTGATCACTTGCACCCCTATAGGACTTTCTTGTTGAGTTAGTGAGCCTGCTGGTAGCCATGGGTGCACCCCGGCAGAAGGCTTCAAACACAAAAACTGTGAAGAGCCATGCAGAGGTCCCAAGCACGCGCAGTAGAAAGACGGTAGCCAAGAAGACGGTCCAGAGCCAGACTGAGGTCTGGTGCATGCATAGAGAGGAGAACAATGGTATGAAGTGTGTGGCGACTCAGACAGAGATAACATCACGAGATGCTAGTGTGCAGGTCACTGGCTGTGAGGAGTGCCACAGCCTGGCCTTTGCAGTGCCACAGGAAGGAGGCAGCACTTGTACAAGGTGCGAGCAATTGAATGACTTGCTCAGCCTTGTGATTAGCCTGAAGGAGGAAGTGGAGAGGCTGAGGACTATAAAAGAGTGTGAGAGGGAGATTGACTGGTGGTGTCAGTCCCTCTCAACCTTAGGTTCTCGGCACACAGACGAGGCTCCTCACGGAGCACGTCAGCCCCTGCCACCTTACAAACACCTGGTAAAGGGGAACCAGCCAGCTGACAGCGTTTCAGCGAGCCCCCTGTCCTCTCTTCCCCCTAACAGCAGTTTGAGAAGGGAGGAGGAGTGGAAACGGGTACCTGCTCGGCGGAGGGGGCATCCCCCATCCCGACCATCCCCAGCTCCCCAGGTGCCTCTGCGTAACAGGTTTGAGGCCCTGGAAGTTGAGGGGGGGACGAGTGAGAGTGCGGAGACAGGTTCACCCGTGAGGTTACCTCAGGCGAAGTGGTCGCCCCCAACCCTCAAGACTGCTTCTACCCGTAAGGACAGGAGGGTGATTGTCATAGGCGACTCCCTTCTGCAAGGAACAGAAGGCCCTATATGCCGGCCCGACCCTACCCGCAGAGAGGTGTGCTGCCTTCCTGGAGCACGGGTCAGGGACATTTCAAAGAAAATTCCTGGGTTGATTCGGCCTTCAGATTATTACCCACTTTTAATAATTCAGGCTGGCGGCGAGGAAGTTGATAAGGAAAGCCTGAGGTCTATCAAGAAAGACTTCAGGGGAATGGGGCGAATACTTGAAGGAGCTGGGGTGCAGGTGGTCTTTTCTTCTATGCCCGTGGTGTCAGGGAAAGGTACAGGGAGGACCCAAAATACCCAACTCTTAAACAGATGGCTTAAGAGCTGGTGCATACGCAAGAATTTCGGCTTTTTTGACCATGGGGCAATTTACACTGCACCTGGCATGATGGCTGCTGATGCATGCAGCCTGTCCCTGAGGGGTAAGAGGATCTTAGCTGAAGAATTAGCGGGACTCATTGACAGGTCTTTAAACTAGGAATGAAGGGGGAAGGGGACAAAATAAGGGCTACTGGGGTTGAACGGGTCATTCGAGGGCTTGTACCAAACTCCATGGGCAATGACGGCAGAGTGCATAGGGAAGGACTAGGGCAGGGGGATGCTGGGGATGCTGCTGTTCTAGGGGATCCTAGATCCCTTATAAAGGTGGCGAGACGGATAGCCCGGCTGAGGTGCCTTTATACCAACGCACGCAGCCTGAGTAACAAGCAGGAGGAACTGGAAACTGTGATGCACTCGGGAAGTTATGACCTTGTTGCTATCACAGAAACATGGTGGGATGACTCCCACAGTTGGGATACTGCCATCGATGGCTATAGACTCTTTAGGAGAGATAGGCGAGGTAGGAGGGGTGGGGGAGTTGCTCTCTATGTCAGAGATTGGATAAACTGTGAGGAGCTCCCTACGAGAAGCAGTCAGGAACAGGTTGAGAGCCTGTGGGTTAGGATTAGAGATGGGACAAATATAGGTCAGCTGGTGTTAGGGGTATACTACAGACCACCTGATCAAGGGGAGGCTGTTGACGAGGCTTTCTTGCTCCAGATGCGTGAGATGTCTGGCTCACGGGCTCTTGTCCTGGTGGGGGACTTCAACCATCCGGACATCTGCTGGGAAAACCACACGGCGAGCTGCAAGAGCTCCAGAAGGCTCTTGGAATCCATTGATGACAGCTTTCTGGTTCAGGTATTGGACAGACCGACCAGAGGTGAAGCGTTGCTGGACCTGCTGCTCACCAACGCCGAGGAGATCATCAAAGGCGTCAAGGTTGGAGGCTGCCTGGGCTCCAGCGACCACGCCCTGGTTGAGTTTGTGATCTCAAGCAATGTGGGCCTGGCAAAGAGCAGGACCAGGACACTGAACTTCAGAAGAGCAGACTTCAAGCTACTCAATGGATTGCTGGCCAAGATCCCCTGGCGCGCTGCCCTCAAAGACAAGGATGTTGAGGAGAGCTGGCGGCTCTTCAAAGATGCCCTCCTGGAAGCACAAGAGGTCTCCATTCCTCTGAATAAGAAAGTGGGCAGGCGAGGTAGGAAACTGGCATGGCTCAGCAAGGACCTGCTGAGAGAACTGAGGGCGAAGAAAGGAGTGTACAAGCTCTGGAAACAAGGCTGTGTCACCTGGGAAGAGTACAGGAATGCCGTCCGGACTTGCAGACGTGGGATCAGGGAAGCCAAGGCGCAGGCAGAACTGAACTTGGCAAGGGACGTGAAAAACAATAAGAAAACCTTCTACAGGTACATTGCCCAGAAGAGACAGGCCAAAACGGGCGTACCTACTTTGGTAAATTTAAAAGGAGAACTGGCTTCAACAGATGAAGAGAAAGCTGAGGTGCTGAATGAGTTCTTCACTTCGGTCTTCACTGGTGGCCAGGATTCTAGTCTTTTTCACGTCCCTGAACCCTGCATCACCAAACCTCTATGTGGGGACCAAGGAGGTAAATCCCTCCCCACTGTAAGGGCAGAGCAAGTCCGAGAGTGCCTCCTTAGACTGAATGAATACAAGTCTATGGGGCCGGATGGCGTGCATCCCAGGGTCCTGAAGGAGCTGGCTGAGGTGGTTGCCGAGCCGCTCTCCATCATATTCGAGAAGTCGTGGCTGTCAGGTGAGGTCCCGGAGGACTGGAGGAAGGGTCACGTCACTCCCATATACAAGAAGGGGAGCAGGGAGGACCCGGGGAACTACAGGCCGGTGAGTCTCACCTCCGTGCCTGGGAAGATCATGGAACAGATCCTCCTGGACAACATGCTCGGTCACATAAAGAATGAGCATGTGATCCGAGACAGCCAGCACGGCTTCACCAAAGGAAGGTCATGCCTAACTAATCTTGTGGCCTTCTATGATGGAGTGACGGCATTGGTGGACGAAGGGAAGGCGACCGATGTCATTTACCTGGACCTGAGCAAGGCCTTTGACATGGTCCCCCACCACATCCTCATCTCCAAATTGGAGGGAAGTGGATTTGATGGGTGGACGACCCGATGGATAAGCAATTGGTTGAAAGGCCGCAGACAGAGGGTGGTGGTCAATGGCTCTATGTCCAGGTGGAGGCCGGTAACAAGTGGTGTCCCCCAAGGGTCTGTCTTGGGACCGGTGCTCTTTAACATCTTTATTAATGACATCGATGAGGGAATTGAGTGCACCCTCAGCAAGTTTGCTGACGACACCAAGCTGAGTGGTGCGGTTGATACGGTGGAAGGAAGGGATGCCATTCAGAGGGACCTCGACAGGCTGGAGGGCTGGGCTCAGGTGAACCTGATGAGGTTCAACACGGCAAAGTGCAGGGTTTTGCATTTGGGCCGGAAGAACCCCAGGCACCTGTACAGGCTGGGAGGAGCAGTCCTTGAGAGCAGCTCGGCAGAGAAGGACCTGGGGGTCCTGATGGACGAGAGACTGAATATGAGCCAGCAGTGCGCTCTGGCAGCTCGAAAGGCAAATGGGATCCTGGGCTCCATCAGGAGAGGGGTGGCCAGCAGGGACAGGGAGGTGATCGTCCTTCTCTACTCGGCTCTTGTGAGGCCCCATCTGGAGTACTGTGTCCAGGTGTGGAGCCCTCAATACAAGAAAGACATTGAGATTTTGGAAAGGGTCCAGAGGAGGGCGACTAAGATGATCAGGGGGCTGGAGCACCTCCCCTATGAGGACAGGCTGAGGGAGTTGGGCTTGTTCAGCCTGGAGAAGAGAAGGCTGCGGGGTGACCTCATTGCAGCCTATCAATACCTGAAGGGAACCTACACCCAGGAGGGGAGTAAACTCTTCAAAAGGGCTGACAACAGCAGGACTAGGGGAAATGGTTTTAAGTTGAAGGAGGGAAGATTTAGGTTGGATGTTAGGGGGAAGTTCTTTACTAGGAGAGTGGTTAGGCCCTGGAACGGGCTGCCCAGGGAGGTTGTGGATGCCCCGTCCTTGGACGTGTTTAAGGCCAGGTTGGACGGGGTCCTGGGCAACCTGATCTGAATGTGTATGTTTGGTGGCCCTGCTAGGCAGGGGGGTTGGAACTACATGATCCTTGGGGTCCCTTCCAACCCGGGTGATTCTGTGATTCTGTGATTCTGTAAAGAAGCCAAGAGGATGGAACCTCTCTGGGGGGAAGGACTATGGCAAGAGCATAAATATGGGGAAGCATGGCAGATTGACTACATCACCTTGCCAGGATCTCACAGTGGTAAGTGTTATGTGCTTACTATGGTGGAGGCAAGCACTAGGTGGCCTGAAACTTATGCAGTACATCATGCTACCACCTGAATCACCATATTAGGTCTTGAGAAACAAGTCACTCTATGAAAACATGGCACTCCAGAAAGAATTGAGTCAGATAATGGGACTCATTTCAAAAATTCTCTTGTAAATACTTGGGCCAGAGATCATGGCATTGAGTGGATTTATCATATTCCCTATCATGCACCAGCCTCTGGTAAAATTGAACGATACAGTGGGTTGTTAAAAACCATGTTGAAAGCAATTTTTGGAGGAACATTTAAGTATCAGGAGAAGCATTTGGCAGAAGGCACCTGGCTCATCAAAACCGGAGGATCTATCAATCATTATGGTCCAGTGTCGCAGTTCAGCAACCAGAGGCCTCTGTCAGAGCAAAGTCCTTTATTCTTCTTCTTCTACTTCTACTATTAATCACCCAACACAGCAGCACACACACATATGTATATGATTGCGCATTTCTTGCATACAAGTCTCAACAGTTTCAAGGCCTCCCTAAGCAACATATCTAATCTTACATCTTGTTTCTACATCCAGTGTTTCTTCTTGATCAAAGCGTATAGTTCCCTATTGAAAAAGATCACCACCCGTGACCACCACCTCAGCACAGCAGAAGCAATAAGCTAGTAACTAAGCAGACCTTTTTTTTTGCCGTTTAGGCCTGTGATGCCCATGGCCTCATGGGAGTCAGGCTAACTGTGGATCCCCATGGGGATGGATCCCCAGCAAGCTCCACATAGTCCCCTTCAGTCCAACCCATGCCTTTTCCCTACATACTGTAGAGGGAGATAAAGTCCCTGTTGTATATGTAAAGATCATACTGGGAAAAGCAGTTTGGGTCCTTCCAGCTTCTGGAAAGGGCAAACCTCTCCATGATACTGTTTTTGCCCAGGAACCAGGTTTTCAGTATTCCACATCAGAACATCATTTAATGCACTGGGAGTTGAAGTGTTAATGCTCCAAAGGGTACCTATACCCCTGTACATTTATGCAAGTCATGAGATCCGGCCCTTCCGGGGGGTGGTCTCTTTTACTGCCTTGCAGTGGGTGCTGGAGGGTGCTTTCCTAGCCGTTCCAAGCTTTTCATGTTTTACTCCGTCTCAGGAACTCTCTCTCTCTCCTACCTTATTTGATTTATTAGTCTCTTTCAATTAGATTGTATTAAAAGGTGTTATCCTGCATTCCGATATCGTAAAATAAGTTTCCCTCCATGAATCTCTCTCCAGAGATCCGCTGTATCACAATGCTTATACAGTTCCCATCACAATGCATGTTGGTACAATTCCAGATTAGTGACAATCAGTGAACGTCCATATTCTTTTATGGGCCAGTGCTCAATGATGCTAATGGAGGCATGCGGCCATGAGGTGCAGATCCATCCTATGTTCCATCAGTCCCATGTAGACCATCAATGGGTGATGCACGTGATCTGACAGTAACACTGGAACTCTGGTGATCCGGAAGGCTCAAAGACTCACAGGGAGTAATGCAAATGTTTCAGGGGTACCAGGAGGGGAAGGTCTGCTCCCCAGGGCAAGATACAGGACATATTTCTATCCTGGGTCAACACTTAGGCTTGTACTGGGGCACGTCCTGGCCACCTGTACCACACCTTCTGGCCAGATATCAGCAGCTGCATAATAATACCAGTCACTAAAGGAGGTGTCCTGACCTGCCACAGGGACATGATGGGGGTCCCTTTAGCAATGAAAATCGGAGCGTTGACCACAATATCAGTAGTCCATGATGTACCTATTACTGGAGGGACTACTGAGCCTCCCACCTCCAACAATCTCCCCCAAGGTGCAAGTAGGCCTCACCACTTGGGTCCTATCTGCACCTTCCAAGGCCATTTCATCTTATGGGTACCCGGATCTAAATTCTTAGGGGCAGGGAGCAGAATATTATTTCCGTTACCAATCTGGGGTCTTACCAGATGATCAGTGCCCGTAATTTGGATCCTAAGCGGGGTGGCCCATGTTGTCTGCAACATTCTCAGGGCACGGGGTCTGCCGTCTCGAGGTCTTTCATTCAGGTCCCGCAGGGTTTCATACAGTCTTTTCTCCCACCCCTGCAGGGACTGGGAGTCTATCTTCAGGGCAGCCTTAAGAATACCGTTATAACGTTTGATGAGGCCTGCCCCCGTTGGATTATACGACAGGTGGAATCGCCATTCGATGTTATTTTCTTCTGCCCAGCGCTGTATCGTTGCATCAGTAAAATGAGTCCCTCGGTCACTCTCAGTGACTTGAGGTGACCCGTAGGCAGACATCAGTTTAGTGAGAGCCTTGATGGTATATGCCCGGTTTGCTTTTGGTAATGGATAGGCCTGCAGTAGCCCACTTGCAGTGTCGACGCAGGTCCGGGCATATTTGCCCCCTTCTGGAGTTCTTCTTTCAAGGGTGATGAAGACAGACTGCTCCTTTGGCTGAGGTAGGCGACCCATCGTGCCACTGTACGTGCTTGGGCCACCCCTGTCTTAGGAAGGTGGGTCAGATCTCTCACCCACCCCTGAATCGGCAGAGTGGTCTTGACTATAACTGCAGCTGTTTGAGTTATTGGCTCTACTGCCTGTAATGCAGAACAGGAAGCCAATAACTGTTTTTCAATCATACTGTATCTTTCTTCTGCTCCATGCCAAACCTATGACCAGCAACCAGTGGGGGTCCAAACAGAACTCTGGCGTTGCCACAGGCCCCAACCAAAGCCATCTTGAGTAACATGAACATCCAACTCAGCTGGGAGGGTAGGATTGAATATACCCAATGCCTGGACTTGTTTAACTGCCAGTTTTGCTTGTTGGAAAGCATCCTGTTCGGTTTTCCCCCAGTCCCATAGCTGCCCCTTTTTTGTGAGTCTGTATAGTGGCCTTAGCAGCTGCGCTAGGTGAGGTATAAAGGAATGCCAGTAACCCAATATACCTAGAAGCTCTTGCAGCTGCTTCGATGTTGTAGGGACTGGGAACGCCTGAACCTTATCTATGACAGCACTTGGTAGTACTTTGGCCTTTCCTGACCAAACCACTCCCAGGAATTTTACGGACAGGCCCGGACCTTGCTCCTTTTGGGGATTTATAGCCCATCCCCTCTGTTGTAAATAGGCGGTTAATGAATCTGCCGCCTGTCCTACTGCCTCCAGTGAGTCGGATGTCAACAGGAGATCATCAATATAATGATATAGGTTAACATCATCAGGTTTTCTCCATTCAGCCAGGTCACACACCACTAGATTCTAACAATACGTTGGTGAATGCACGTACCCCTGTGGCAGGACCTGAAAGGTCCACTGCCTGCCTCCCCACATAAATGCAAACTGATCTTAGGATTCCTCAGCAATTGGGATACTGAAAAACGCATTTGCTAGATCTAGGACACAATGATAGGTTTTTATCTCCCTACTTAATGTGTCCATTAGGGAGGCAATATTGGGTACGGCCGCACGAATAGGCAGAGTGACCTTATTTATTTCTCTGTATGTTGCAGGCGATCCCAAGACCCCCCCACGGGATGTGACGCGATAGGCCCTCTCCCCACTCTATGATTGATGATGCACTTAGGGGTGTAGACAAAGCACATAGGATATATAAGCTAGAGTTCACATGTAATAAACGCCATTTTGCTGTTCATCATATTGGTGTGTACGTGCAGTTATTTGGTCCTGGCCTGGTTAAGGTCAGTACCGTAGGAGGTAATGCAACAAATGGTGCCCTGTGTGGGGAACCTACATGTGTGAGAAGAGCCTACACGCGTGAGGAACCAGCGAGGAACCCACTTGTGAGGACCCCCCTTGCATGAGAAGCCAACTTGCATTTAACTTCTCATGCGCGCCTGCGGAATTTCCAGTGCTGTAAGGAGGTAATTACAGGCTGGCTGTGGAAGACGGTGTAGTTGCAGTACCATTTGCCTAAGGGCGTGCCTGCAGCAGCTGGCTACTGTGGATGTTCGGGGGCGGGGATAGCCTGTCGGTAACGGCAGGTTGCTCTTGAATCGGGACATCAGCACCATGCTGATGATGGAACAAGTTATCAAGATAATCCTTCAATTCTGTAAGGACTATTTCAGCGAGTATGCTCCTTCTGAGAAGGACATTGCCACTGTACTTACTCGCCTGGAAGAGGAGTGGAATCATCCCTCCCCTCAGGGCATTTTAGACCTCACTAGATGGGATTCGTTTACAATCACGCTTGCACAGCATGCGATAGAGGAGCAGAAAGTTTCAGAGCTTGAAGTTTGGGGGCTGATCCTTGGTGCTTTCCGAGCAGCAAGGGAGGAGGGCAGAATTCCTGAGGCTGCGCGCGTTATGATGGGTTTGGAATTAAATAACACCGTGAGAAACAGCATGGGAAGCGTACTTTCTTGCAGGCCCCTGAGGAGGAGAACACCGCAAATATGTCTTCAACTATGGCGACTAACATCTCATCTACACCTTCGGCACCCCCCTCCGCTCCCCCCTCGGCTTCAGCTTTGCATAAACAAGTAGAAGAAGACTGCGCTAAACTGTCTGCACTTTTATCTTGCAAAACGGCTCAAGTTCAGGAATCCAAGGTTGTTGAAACTCCCCAGCCGTATCCACAGCAACCGCTGTATCCTTCTTTGTGTAATCTAACACCATCTGCGGGGCCAGGGGAAAGAAGGGACTGGAAGCTTGACTCCTCTCTGTGGGAAAGGTCTGGGTACAGATTGGTCAAAAGTTAGGGAGGAGGTAGAAAAAAAAAAGGAGAGAGAAAGGGAAGCGATGTAACTTACAGGCGCTCGGATGGCAGCATCTGGCAAGCACTGTCCACCCTAACTGCGCCCGAAGGAGCAAGTGGCGTTTGTATTTGGGAATTAAGAGAGATGTACTAACAGATTGTGGGAAGTTTAGATCTAGCCTGATAGAGGAAGGAAGAGTACTGGAGACCTTCCTGATAGTAGGGAACGAAAACAGAGGCCCAGAAGGGGTGCCCTTCGATTTGAAAGACATCACACACCTGATAGATTGTGCAGAGAAACTGGGATTGAAATCACTCCTTGCTTTAAATGCATTAGAAGTCCTGACAGCACCAGGCCTTCTCTTTCCTCATGATACAACAAATCTGATGCGCATGTGTCACGTAGTTGACCAGATCAATCTATGTCCGTGACAGGGGTGACAGGCCTCTGCCCTCCCCCCCCCCACCCCAGTCCCACAAAAATGGGAAGGAAGGAAGGGAGGAAAAGAGCAGCAGCAACAATCTATGGAGGAAAAATTATTTTACTATAATATCGGAATACAAAAAAACACAATATATACAATTTAGTTGAAATTGAGATTAATAAATCAGACAAGATAAGAGAGAGAGTTCCCGGGACCGATTCAAACCTGAAAAGCTTGGAACGGCTAGGAAAGCTCCCTCCAGCACCCACTGCAAGGCAGCAAGAGAGTGCCCCCCCCACCCGGAAGGGCCAGATCCCGTGACTGCTGTAATGTACAGGGGTAGGTACTTGGAATTGGGGCAGTGACACTTTAATGCCCCGTACACTACATGATGTTTTGATGTGGAATACTGAAACCCAAAATAAAAAACAAACAAACAAACAAACAAAAAACATAGAACCATGACAGCATGGTATTTAAGCCAATCCAGTATACATTTTGGGCATCAGAATGGGTTCCCTTCAGGTACAGGTGGCCAGATTGAGGCCTGGAGAACAAGCAGCAAGGATTTGCTTGTGAGAGCAATGCTCTCAAAGCTTGAGACATCTGCCTTGATATTGAACAAATGTTTGTCATTTTGAGGTACATTCCAACAGGTACTTGAGACAATGTTGGTATATATTGGGGAAGAATGTGTTTGTATAAGGATTCTTTGTAATTTCATACTCAGATAGTGCCACTAGAGCTATCAGCAATCACTCTAATCTCTAATCTCTCTGTCTGTAACTTCACCAGTGTCGTAGGATGTGGCTTTAATTGTTTAGCATCAGTGACATCACATGAGTTATTGCAGGCACAGCATGCTTCACTGTCAGAGTTGCGCATGATCTTCATGCATCTCTTCATATAGGTGCCAAGGCTTTTGCATGGGCCTGTTCTATTCCCTTGCTGACAGCTCGTGATGTAGTTCAGGCATGTCCATATTGCAATTCTGCCCCAACTATTGGTGCAGGCATTAACCCCCATGGCTTAAAGCCATTACAAATCTGGCAGATGGATTTTACATGGGAATGCCGTATGGCCCCTTGCCCATGGCTCGCTGTTACTGTAGACACAGCTTCTTCTATGATATCAGTCACTCAACATGCAAAGTGCAACTCGACTGCAGCACAGAGTCATTGCACTACTGCGATAGCCGCTATGGGGTTACCCAGACAGATAAAAACAGATAATGGGTCTTGCTTCATCTCAAAATCGACACAGGAATGGGAGGTGGGCTGGATGATTCTGGTATGGGGAAGAGGCTATGCAGCAGTAAAACATTGCAAGACAGGAAAAATAGTATGGATACCGTCGCGAAAAATTAAGCCAGACATCAGCAAGGAACTAACTGGATCATGAGTCTTCCTATTTACAGTATTGACTCTTGGGAAGGCCCAGACAACAGACAAGACCAGCGAAAGAACACGAGAAGGACTCGCTCCTGAGCAGCTTACCCACAAACAAAAGGTGTTCGTGTTAACATAGCTTGTACCAACTGCTAAAACACATCAGGGGCAGTGGACAGAAAGTCTTCATCGCTGTTCACCACGACACAAGAGAGAGAGACATCATGTCTTAGAGAGAGCAAAGAAGGACGGAGAACACCACTGATGGCAAGTGCTTCTTGAATGGTCCACAAAAGCAATGGGGATATTTAATGGGGATGTTAAACTCTGTTTAACTCTATTCTGTATTCAGTTGTAGTTGTATTAGGTCTAACATTAATAAGCTTAACGCTTATAGTCATATTACATATAGGTATATAGGTATATAAGTATATAGTCATATTAGGTATATAGGTATATAGTTATATTACACACATAAGTATGGCATACACTGAGACAAATGACTCGTACGGCAAATGCTAAGACGAACAAATCAGCATCGTCTAGGAATACAATATATGGTTTTATGTAGAACTCACATTTAGGACATTAAGATTATTAGGTTAATAGGTTATAGGGTTATTACAATAGGGTTATTTTGCGAATCGCGATGTTACAGGTAGACTTCATCGAGCTTGGAGAGGGGAAGATGTTGCAGGCGACTGCGAGACCCCCCCACGGGATGTGACGCGATAGGCCCTCTCCCTGCTCTATGATTGATGTGTGGCACATGCCCTTAGGGGCGTAGACAAAGCACGTGGGTTATATAAGCTAGACTTCACAAGTAATAAACGCCATTTTGCTGTTCATCATATTGGTGTGTACGCGCAGTTATTTGGCCCTGGCCTGGTTTTAGGTCAGTACCGTAGGAGGCAATGCAACATCTGTAATCCACTGTCATTCTCCATGTGCCATCCAACTTTCGCACTGGCCATGTGGGTGAGTTATATGGGCTGTGTGCAGGTCGTATAATACCCATTATTTCTAATTCCTGCACCATTCTTGATATTTCATCTCGCCCACCCAGGAGTCTATACAGTCCCACATTAGTAATCCAGCATGGTTTCAGCAGGCAAATAGGCCCATGTTTCACACGGCCTCTTCATACTGCCTGCACCGCCCAGACACTGATACATCTCCGTCCAAGTCTGAACTCTCCCACGGTTGTCTGGAGAGACAGACCCCATAGAATATCTATGCCCAGGATGTATTCTTAGACTGGGGCAATAGACACCTTGTACTCCTGGGGTGGGAGACGCCCAACCCCCAATTTTAACCATGTTCAGGTGACAGAAATAGTCTGTCCCCCAAAACCACCAATCATCAATCTGTCCCCATCAAATTTCATCGGATTTTCATAGATAATTGATGTTTCTGCTCTGGTGTATCTCTGAATATTTTTTCAGGACCAATAAATCCTTAATTCTACTTTGGGCCTCCCGTCCTGTCCAGAAGCCCTAGGGGGACTAACATCCCTTGTCATGCCATGAATTGTGCTATGGCCAATGCTTTTACTTCTGGTGGCTCAGGCATTGTGGCCCAAGACACCTGAGGCGGCATTTTTTTTGTTTTGTTTTGTTTTCCTACTTGGAACAACGAAATCTTCTAGGTTCCACATCATTGTTGCAATTCTTACTGTAACCCTCACCCTTGATTTCTTAGGGGAGTTCTGGAATTTTTGATTGCCCTTTAGTTGTCTCCAGAGCTGGAGAAGGACATGGTTGGGCTGGCGGTCAATCTTTGCAAACTGGATCCCAGCCCAAATAAAATCATTAAACATTTGTTTAATAATAATTTAATAATATTAATTTAATAATAATAATTAATAATATAATAATATTTATATAATTATGTTATATTATATAATAATAATAATAATTTAGTAATAATAATTTAATAATTCCATGCACCAGTACAGGTTGGGGGATGACCTGCTGGAGGGGAGCTCGGCGGAAAGGGACCTAGGTGTCCTGGTGGACGACAGGTTGGCCATGAGCCAGCAGTGTGCCCTTGTGGCCAAGAGGGCCAATGACATCCTGGGGTGCATTAAAAAGAGCGTGGCCAGCAGGTCGAGGGAGATGATTCTCCCCCTCTACTCTGCCCTGGTGAGGCCTCATCTGGAGTACAGCGTCCAGTTCTGGGCTCCCCAGTACAAAAAAAGACAAGGATCTCTTGGAAAGAGTCCAGCGAAGGGCCACTAAGATGGTGAGGGGCCTGGAGCATCTCTCCTATGAAGAAAGGCTGAGTGAACTGGGTCTGTTCAGCCTTGAGAAGACTGAGAGGGGACCTGATCCAGGTCTATAAATATCAAAGGTGTGGGGGGCTGAATGGCGTGGCCGGACTCTTTTCAGTGGTGAGTGGAGACAGGACAAGGGGAAATGGCTGGAAACTGCAGCATAGGAAGTTCCGCACAAATATGCGCAAGAACTTCTTTACAGTGAGGGTGACGGAGCACTGGAACAGGCTGCCCAGGGAGGTGGTGGAGTCTCCTTCTCTGGAGATGTTCAAGACCTGCCTGGATGCCTACCTGTGTGACCTGGTGTAGGGAACCTGCTTTGGCAGGGGGTTGGACTCGATGATCTCAGGAGGTCCCTTCCAACCCCTACAATTCTGTGATTCTGAGTTTTCGGGAGACCCTTATGGGTCACGATTGAGGAGTTCGAGTAGCTGGCATTTTGGTTTTACTTACCAGCAGGACCTCTGCTTCTTCCAACATCCAAATGTTGCACCTAGTCCGCAGGCATTCAGTTTCTCTAAGGTTGGCCACTAACTGGGCAGCCTGCTGGACTATGGCTTCTGATGCTACAAGGGGATTTAATATGGAGACTAGGGTGCCATACAGATGGGAGGGAGCTTGCTGTAAAATTACATCTCTCATCCCTGCTGAAAATTCAACCATATCAGGGCCATCAAATAGGTATTCATAGATAGCCTCTCTTACACCCAGTTCACAGATATAATTTTGAAGGTCCTCCATGGAGGACCACATGCCTGTATGTAAAAATATATTTGATTCATTCGGCCACATCAAATGGCAGGCAGCCATTAACCATTCTAGCATAGAATGGTTTTCATCACGATATTGATGACCCACATATAACCTCTGTCTGAGAGCAGGATGAACAGTCACGGCGGCCAGCTTGGTTATTTCTGGGCCATTCACCAAAATACTTCCTACCCCAGAATCCCACAGTCTTAATAAGCAAGCTAGCACACTTTCTCTAGGCTTCTGCCGAAAATGCTGTACTAAATCCAACAATTCTGTTGCTGTGTATGGCCGGGCTGTAACATGCAGATGAGTCTGGGCAGGGGGCCACTCATCAGGCAGCACTCTTGCTGGCTGATCCTGCACGTTTTTTGTTTTCTGAGTTATGACAGGAAGGACTTAAAGAGGATCGGTCAGTTGCATATTCAAGGTCTAATATGGATTTTTTATTTTCCTGATCAACCAAGTCTGTTGATTCAGGAGTCTGGTCATTGTTTATTGAAATTCACGAACTTGGCTTACGGAAAGACGAAGAATTGGCTTGTTCCCTGTTAATACACCAAGTTCTTGCTCTGGACTTTCAGTACTGTCTTTTAAGTGTTGATTTTCATTCTCAAAAGAATTATTTCTTATTACCTCATGATTTAAAGCACTTAATAGTGGCCATGCCACCATGGAGGCAGCCAGTAGCCTTTCTTCAGTGATCAGCACAACCTTGCTAAGCCCCTGAAAAAAATCCGCCATACAATATGGGGTGATATTGCCCATAACACATAAGGGTCCCCACTTCCCAATGACAATTTTGATGATAACCACTAGCTCATAATAGGAGGATCCCACAAACCCTGGGAGGACTGCGTAGAGGAAATGGACCTGGGGGTATTGATTGATGCTCGGCTGAACATGAGCCGACAGTGTGCCCAGGTGGCCAAGAAGGCCAATGGCATCCTGGCTTGCATCAGAAACAGTGTTGCAAGCAGGAGCAGAGAGGTGATTGTTCCCCTATATTCAGCACTCGTGAGGCCACACCTCGAGTACTGTGTCCAGTTTTGGGCCCCTCACTGCAAGAAAGATATTGAGGCCCTGGAACGTGTTCAAAGAAGGGCAACAAAGCTAGTTAGGGGTCTGGAACACAGGCCATATGAGGAGAGGCTGAAGGAGCTGGGAATGTTCAGCCTGGAGAAGAGGAGGCTCAGGGGAGACCTTATTGCTCTCTATAACTTCCTGAAGGGAGGTTGTAGTGAGCTGGGGGTCGGCCTCTTCTCTCGTGTCATTAGTGATAGGACCAGGGGGAATGGTTTCAAGCTACGGCAGGGGAGATTCAGGCTGGACATGAGGAAGTATTACTTTTCAGAAAGGGCGGTCAGGCACTGGAATGGACTGCCCAGGGAGGTGGTGGAATCACCGACCCTGGGGGTGTTCAAGGAAAGACTGGATGTTGTGTTGAGGGACATGGTTTAGTAGGAGCTATTGGGAATAGGTGAACGGTTGGACTGGGTGATCTTTTAGGTCTTTTCCAACCTTGGCGATTCTATGATTCTATGATTCTATTCTAAGAAGGATCTGCCCTGAAATCATTTTCTCTAGAAGAGTATTGTTCTCCCCCTTGAGCCATTTATAGAAATTCCAAAAAAAAAAAAAAAAAACATGATGCAAAATTTAGTATACTTGGCCTGCCTGGCTCACCAAGTGTATAACCAGAAAATAACAGGACACCAAAATCACAAAATAAACAAAAAAATTAAAAAAAAAATAAATAAATAAATCAAGCAAAGCAGATTACAAAATCAAAAGAAAAAAAAATAGAAAGCTTACCACTATCCTAAACTCAGCCCTAAAACACCAGCAAATACAATCTCCAAAAAAGTTCACCCCCTTCCCGTAGTCAGCTCTTAAACGGGTCTAGGAGAGGTGGAGCCAGGCTCCACCCCTTCCGGCAGCACAGGTGAATTGCCTTCACATGTGCTCCTCTGGCTGACTCATTGCTCACCTCAGGTGATCAATCAGAGGTTCAGACCATGACTCAGCAGTTCCCATACAATCACTTCATCATGCTTAATATATACAAACAATAATTACCAAACATTAAACACGCACATACACAAACCTATATGTATACATAAAATTACTGATTTCACTCCTCCAACATCAAATTCCTTTGTGGTACACATTGAACATCCGTTTTTCTGCGTCACCAGCCAAGTGGACTCAGGTGCCTGGGCAAAAACAGTTCCACAAACAGGTTTGCCCTTCCCAAAGCTGGAAAGACGCAAACAGCTTCTCCCGACTGTCGCGGAGTTGACCAGATCAATCTATGTCCGTGACAGGGGTGACAGGCCTCTGCCCTCCCTCCCCCCACCCCAGTCCCACAAAAATGGGAAGGAAGGAAGGGAGGAAAAGAACAGCGGCAACAATCTATGGAGGAAAACTTATTTATATATATTTTTTATATTTATTTTACTATAATATTGGAATACAAGTTAACACAATATATACAATTAAATTGAAATTGAGATAAATAAATCAGACAAGATAAGAGAGAGAGAGAGTTCCCGGGACCAAGTCAAACCTGAAAAGCTTGGAACGGCTAGGAAAGCACCCTCAAGCACCCACTGCCAGGGAGCAAGAGAGCACCCCCCTCATTCGGAAGGGCCAGATCCCGTGACTTCTGTAATGTATGGGGATAGGTACTTGAAATTGGGGCAGTGACACTTTAATGCCCCGTACACTACATGATGTTTTGATGTGGAATACTGAAACCAAAAAACAAAAAACAAAAACAAAAAAAACATAGAACCATGACATTCCACCCCGTATTCTACATTGTTACATCATGCTTAAAATATATATACATATATACAAACAAACAAAAAATGATTAAAATGCATTACTCACACATGGTTATATATATATATATATATATATATATACATAGAATTACTGACTGCACTCCCCCGGCATCAAGTTTCCTTGTGGTACACATTGGACACCCCCATTCTTCTGCATTACCCACCATGTGGACCCTGGTCCCTGGGCAAAAACTGTACCACGAAGAAGTTTGCCCTTTCCAGAAGCTGGAAGAAACCAAACTGCCTTTCCTAACATGTTCTTTACATGTACAACGGGGACTTTATCTCCCTCTATGGTATGTAGGGAACTGGATTGATTAGGACCATCACGATTGATAGATCCTCTGGTATTGACTAACCAGGTGGCTTCTGCCAAATGCTTCTCCCAGTGCTTAAATGTTCCGCCACCCATTGCTTTCAACATCGTTTTTAACAATCCATTCTATCGTTCAATTTTACCAGACGCTGGTGCATGATAGGAAATATGGTAAATCCACTCGATGCCATGATCTTTGGCCCAAGTATTTACAAGAGAATTTTTGAAATGAGTCCCATTATCTGACTCAATTCTTTCCGGGGTGCCATGTCGCCACAGGACTTGTTTCTCGAGACCCAGTATGGTGTTTCGGGCGGTAGCATGGGGCACTGCATATGTTTCGAGCCACCCAGTGGTTGTCTCCACCATAGTAAGCACATAATGCTTACCATTGCGAGATCGTGGCAAGGTGATATAATCAACCTGCCATGCCTCCCCATATTTGTACTTTTGCCATCGCCCTTCCTCCCACAGAGGTTTCATCCTCTTGGCTTGTTTGATGATGGCAAATGTTTCACAGTTATGAATAACCTGTGCAATGGCATCCATAGTTAAGTCCACCCCTTGATCTCTGGCCCATTTGTATGTTGCATCACTTCCTTGATGACCGGAGGTCTCATGGGCCCACCGAGCCAGAAATAATTCACCCTTGTTCTGCCAGTCCAGGTCTATTTGAGCCACCTCAATTTTGGCAGCTCGGTCTACCTGATGGTTATTTTGCTGTTCTTCAGTAGCCCGACTCTTGGGCACATGAGCATCTACATGGTGCACTTTCACAACCATATCCTTTATTCGGGCAGCAATGTCTTTCCACAGTTCAGCAGCCCAAATAGGTTTACCCCTTCTTTGCCAGTTATTTTGCTCCCACTGCTGTAACCATCCCCATAAGGCATTTGCTACCATCCATGAGTCAGAGTAGAGATAGAGCATTGGCCACCTCTCCCACTCAGTGACATCCAGTTGGACAGCCTTTACCTCTGCAAATTGGCTTGATTTGCCTTTCCCTTCAGTGGCCTCTGCAACTTGTCGTGTGGGGCTCCACACAGCAGACTTCCATCTGCGATGCTTTCCCACAATACGACACGATCCGTCTGTGAACAGGGCATATTTCTTTTCATCCTCTGGTAGTTCATTGTATGGTGGGGCCTCTTTAGCACGAGCTATTTCTCCTGGTGGTGTTCCAAACTTTTTACCTTCAGGCCAGTCCATGATGACCTCTAGGATTCCTGGACGGCTGAGGTTCCCCATCCGTGCTTGTTGCGTCATCAGTGCCATCCATTTGCTCCAAGTGGCATCAGTAGCATGATGGGTGGAGGGAACCTTTCCTTTAAACATCCAGTTCAGCACTGGCAATCGAGGTGCCAGAAGGAGCTGTGTGTCAGTACCAACTACTTCGGAAGCAGCCCGAACCCCGTCATATGCAGCTAAGATCCCCTTTTCAGTTGGAGTGTAGTGCTCTTCAGACCCTCTGTACGCCCGACTCCAGAATCCCAGGGGTCGGCTTCGTGTCTCTCCTGAGGCTCTTTGCCACAAACTCCAAGTGGGACCGTTCTCTCCAGCAGCTCTCTCTGCAAAATGGTATTATATAGGGCACGGTAAGCACAAGTGTCATGGTTCTATGTTTTTTTGTTTTTGTTTTTGGATTTCAGTATTCCACATCAAAACATCATGTAGTGTACGGGGCATTAAAGTGTCACTGCCCCAATCCCAGCTACCTATCCCCGTACATTACAGCAGTCATGGGATCTGGCCCTTCCGGGTGGGGGGGGCGCTCTCTTGCTGCCTGGCAGTGGGTGCTGGAGGGTGCTTTCCTAGCCGTTCCAAGCTTTTCAGGTTTGAATCGGTCCCGGGAACTCTCTCTCTCTCATCTTGTCTGATTTATTAATCTGATTTATTAATCTCAATTGCAATTAAATTGTATCTATTGTGTTACCTTGTATTCCAATATTATAGTAAAATAAGTTTTCCTCCATAGATTGTTGCCGCTGTTCTTTTCCTCCATTCCTTCCTTCCCATTTTTGTGGGACTGGGGTGGGGGGGGGAGGGCAGAGGCCTGTCGCCCCTGTCACTGACATAGATTGATCTGGTCAAATCCGTGACAACAAGCCAAACCCCAAATAAGTTGTACCTCCTTAGATTTATGTAAGCTGCATAGTCCCTGACTCAAAAACTGGCTTAGTTTCTCAGGGTCCCACAGGTGTTCAAGAGTAAAAGCCCATGACACTGCAGGTCCCCATGCTCCTAAGACCTTTCCTAAATCTCTCCATATTCCCTGCCAGTCATCATTTGCTCTTTTCCTCCCTTTCTTCCTTCCCATTTTTGTGGGACTGGGGTGGGGGGGGGGAGGGCAGAGGCCTGTCGCCCCTGTCACGGACATAGATTGATCTGGTCAACTCCGTGACACCATTCGATGTTATTTTCTTCCGCCCAGCGCTGTATCGTTGCACCAGTAAAATGAGTCCCTTGGTCACTCTCGATGACTTGAGGTGTCCCGTAGGCAGACATCAGTTTAGTGAGTGCCTTGATGGTATATGCCTGGTTTGCTTTCGGTACTGGATAGGCCTGCAGTAGCCCACTTGCAGTGTCGACACAGGTCAGGGCATATCTTGCCCCTTCGGAACGAGGAAGGGGCCCGATGTAATCAACCTGCCATTGCTGGAGAGGATTGTGTCCCCTAGCAAGATGGGCTGTTGTTTCGGGCAACGATCTCGGTCTCATCTTGGAGCAAGCGTCGCAATCCTGGCATGCCTGGACGATATCAGATAGTTGTATGGGCAGTCCCCATGCTTTAGCAGCTGCCCACATTGTCTGTTGTCCAGCATGCCGTAGCTTCTGATGTAACCAGCGGGCGATGTTCTCAGATGGTGAATTCTCAATCCATTGAACTCGGGCCAATGTGTCGGCTTCATCGTTTCCCGGTGACTGTAGGGGCTGATGACCAGAAACATGGTAGACACGTACAGTCCTGTGTTGGACCGTATTCCATATATCTAACCACATGTCTTTGCCCCAGATCGGTCGGGCGTGGATAGTCCATTCCTGGGTGGCCCACTGTGCAATCCAAAGAGTGAGCCCCCGGTACACAGCCCAACTATCTGTGCAGATGTTCAGGATACCATCACCGGGTACCTTGGTTACAACCATCAACAGGGCTCGCAGTTCTGCCCATTGGCTGCTCTGACCATCCCTCTCATCGAACCAGATTGTCTCGGTGGAAGGATGGTATGCTATTGCTCTCCACTTGCTTGGGTTGCCCTTGCTGGACCCATCTGTGTACCAGGCATCTTTAGGGATAGGATATTTTCCCTCCTGAATGGGACTCTTCTCTGGTGGAACGAACAGTATTTCTTTTGGTGCATCACTGGGATACGTCACTGGGCCTAGGATCTTCTGGTGTTCTTTCAAGGGTGATGAAGACAGACTGCTCCTTTGGCTGAGGTAGGCGACCCATCGTGCCACTGTACGTGCTTGGGCCACCCCTGTCTTAGGAAGGTGGGTCAGATCTCTTACCCACCCCTGAATTGGCAGAGTGGTCTTGACTATAACTGCAGCTGTTTGAGTTATTGGCTCTACTGCCTGTAATGCAGAACAGGAAGCCAATAACTGTTTTTCAATCATACTGTATCTTTCTTCTGCTCCGTGCCAAACCTGAGACCAGAAACCAATGGGGGTCTGAACAGAGCTCTGGCGTTGCCACAGGCCCCAACCAAAGCCATCTTGAGTAACATGAACATCCAACTCAGCTGGGAGGGTAGGATCGAATATACCCAATGCCTGGACTTGTTTAACTGCCAGTTTTGCTTGTTGGAAAGCATCCTGTTCGGTTTTCCCCCAGTCCCATAGCTGCCCCTTTTTTGTGAGTCTGTATAGCGGCCTTAGCAGCTGCGCTAGGTGAGGTATAAAGGAACGCCAATAACCCAATATACCTAGAAACTCTTGCAGCTGCTTTGATGTTGTAGGGACTGGGAACGCCTGAACCTTATCTATAACAGCACTGGGTAGCACTTTGGTCTTTCTTGACCAAACCACCCCCAGGAATTTTACAGACAGGCCTGGACCTTGCACCTTTTGGGGATTTATAGCCCATCCCCTCTGTTGTAAATAGGTGGTTAATGAATCTGCTGCCTGTCCTACTGCCTCCAGTGAGTCGGATGTCAACAGGAGATCATCAATATAATGATATAGGTTAACATCATCAGGTTTTCTCCATTCAGCCAGGTCACACACCACTAGATTCTAACAATACGTTGGTGAATGCACGTACCCCTGTGGCAGGACCTGAAAGGTCCACTGCCTGCCTCCCCACGTAAACGCAAACTGATCTTGCGATTCCTCAACATTTGGAATACTGAAGAATGCATTTGCTGGATCTAGAACACAATGATAGGTTTTTATCTCCCTACTCAATGCGTCCATTAGGGAGGCAATATTGGGTACGACCGCATTGTCACGGAGTTGACCAGATCAATCTATGTCCGTGACAGGGGCGACAGGCCTCCGCCCTCCCCCCCCACCCCAGTCCCACAAAAAATGGGAAGGAAGGAAGGGAGGAAAAGAGCAGCGGCAACAATCTATGGAGGAAAACTTATTTTACTATAATATTGGAATACAAGATAACACAGTATGTACAATTTAATTGAAATTGAGATTAATAAATCAGACAAGATGAGAGAGAGAGAGTTCCCGGAACCGATTCAAACCTGAAAAAGCTTGGAACGGCTAGGAAAGCACCCTCCAGCACCCACTGCAAGGCAGCAAGAGCGCGCCCCCCCCCACCCGGAAGGGCCAGATCCCGTGACTGCTGTAATGTACAGGGATAGGTAGCTGGGATTGGGGCAGTGACACTTCAATGCCCCGTACACTACATGATGTTTTGATGTGGAATACTGAAATCCAAAAACAACAACAACAACAACAAAAAAAACAAAAACATAGAACCATGACATTCCACCCCTTATTCTACATTGTTACATCATGCTTAGAATATATATACATATATACAAACAAACAAAAAAATGATTAAAATGCACACATGGCTATGTACATATACATAGAATTAGTAACTGCACTCCCCCAGCATCAAGTTTCCTTGTGGTACACATTGGACATCCCCATTCTTCTGCATCACCCACCAAGTGGATCCTGGTCCCTGGGCAAAAACTGTACCACGGAGAGGTTTGCCCTTTCCAGAAGCTGGAAGAACCCAAACTGCCTTTCCTAACATGTTCTTTACATGTACAACGGGGACTTTATCTCCCTCTACGGTATGTAGGGAACTGGATTGGTTAGGACCATCACGATTGATAGATCCTCTGGTATTGACTAACCAGGTGGCTTCTGCCAAATGCTTCTCCCAGTGCTTAAACGTTCCACCACCCAGTGCTTTTAGCATCGTTTTTAACAATCCATTATATCGTTCAATTTTACCAGAGGCTGGTGCATGATAGGGAATATGGTAAATCCACTCAATGCCATGGTCTTTGGCCCAAATATTTACAAGAGAATTTTTGAAGTGAGTCCCATTATCTGACTCAATCCTTTCTGGGGTGCCATGTCGCCACAGGACTTGTTTCTCGAGACCCAGTATGGTGTTTCGGGCGGTAGCATGGGGTACTGCGTATGTTTCAAGCCACCCAGTGGTTGCCTCCACCATAGTAAGCACATAATGCTTACCATTGCGAGATCGTGGCAAGGTGATATAATCAACCTGCCATGCCTCCCCATATTTGTACTTTTGCCATCGCCCTTCCTCCCACAGAGGTTTCATCCTCTTGGCTTGTTTGATGATGGCACATGTTTCACAGTTATGAATAACCTGTGCAATGGCATCCATAGTTAAGTCCACCCCTCGGTCTCTAGCCCATTTGTATGTTGCATCTCTCCCTTGATGACCGGAGGTCTCATGGGCCCACCGAGCCAGAAATAATTCACCCTTGTTCTGCCAGTCCAGGTCTATTTGAGCCACCTCAATTCTGGCAGCTCGGTCTACCTGATGGTTATTTTGCTGTTCTTCAGTAGCCCGACTCTTGGGCACATGAGCATCTACATGACGCACCTTTACAACTATAGTCTTTGTTCGGGCAGCAATGTCTTTCCACAGTTCAGCAGCCCAAATAGGTTTACCCCTTCTTTGCCAGTTATTTTGCTCCCACTGCTGTAACCACCCCCATAAGGCATTCGCTACCATCCACGAGTCAGTGTAAAGATAGAGCATTGGCCACCTCTCCCGCTCAGCGATATCTAAGGCCAGTTGGACAGCCTTTACCTCTGCAAATTGGCTTGATTCTCCTTTCCCTTCAGTGGCCTCTGCAACTTGTCGTGTGGGGCTCCACACAGCAGATTTCCATCTGCGATGCTTTCCCACAATACGACACGATCCATCTGTGAACAGGGCATATTTCTTTTCATTCTCTGGTAGTTCATTGTATGGTGGGGCTTCTTTAGCACGTGATACTTCTTCTCCTGGTGGTGTTCCAAACTTTTTACCTTCAGGCCAGTCCATGATGACCTCTAGGATTCCTGGGCGGCTGAGGTTCCCCATCCGTGCTCGTTGTGTAATCAGTGCAATCCACTTACTCCAAGTGGCATCAGTAGCATGATGGGTGGAGGGAACCTTTCCTTTAAACATCCAGTTCAGCACTGGCAGTCGAGGTGCCAGAAGGAGCTGTGTTTCAGTACCGACTACTTCGGAAGCAGCCCGAACCCCCTCATATGCAGCTAAGATCTCCTTCTCAGTTGGAGTGTAGTGCTCTTCAGACCCTCTGTATGCCCGACTCCAGAATCCCAGGGGTCGGCCTCGTGTCTCTCCTGAGGCTCTTTGCCACAAACTCCAAGTGGGACCGTTCTCTCCAGCAGCAGTATAGAGGATGTTCTTTATACCCTGTCCCGTCCGTACTGGCCCTAGGGCCACGGCACGGGCTATCTCCTGTTTAATCTGTTCAAAAGCCTGCTGCTGCTCAGGGCCCCATGTAAACTCATTTCTCATTCGCGTCACATAATAAAGGGGGCTTACAATGAGGCTGTAGTTTGGAACATGCATTCTCCAAAAGCCCACTGCACCCAGAAAAGATTGTGTCTCTCTTTTGCTAGTGGGTGGAGACATAGCAGTGATTTTGTCGATCACATCTGTCGGGATGTGACGACGGCCATCTTGCCACTTTATACCTAGGAACTGAATCTCCTGGGCAGGTCCTTTCACTTTGCTTCGCTTAATAGCAAAACCAGCACTCAGAAGAATTTGGATCATTTGCTCTCCCTTTGTAAAGACTTCTTCTGCTGTATCGCCCCACACAATGATGTCATCAATGTACTGCAGGTGCTCAGGAGCACTGCCCTGTTCCAATACAGTTTGGATCAACCCATGGCAAATGGTCGGGCTGTGTTTCCACCCCTGGGGCAAACGGTTCCAGGTATACTGAATGCCCCTCCATGTGAAAGCAAACTGTGGCTTACATTCTTTGGCCAAAGGAATGGAAAAGAAGGCATTAGCAATGTCAATGGTGGCATACCATTTGGCTGCTTTTGACTCCAGTTCATACTGGAGTTCTAACATGTCCGGCACAGCAGCACTCAGTGGGGGTGTAACTTCATTCAGGCCACGGTAGTCCACCGTCAGCCTCCATTCTCCACTGGCTTTATGCACTGGCCATATGGGGCTGTTAAAAGGCGAGTGAGTTTTGCTGATCACTCCCTGGCTCTCTAGTTGACGAATCAACTTATGAATGGGGAGCAAAGAATCCCTGTTGGTGCGGTACTGCCGCCTGTGCACCGTTTTTGTAGCAATCGGTACGTGTTGCTCTTTTACTCGCAGCAGCCCCACAACAGATGGATCTTCTGATAAGCCAGGCAAAACAGACAGCTGCTTAATGTTGTCTATGTCCACAGCAGCTATTCCAAAGGCCCATCGATACCCCTTAGGATCCTTGAAATGCCCCCTTCTGAGATAATCAATACCTAGTATACATGGAGCCCCTGGGCCCGTCACAATAGGATGTTTTTGCCAGTCCTTACCAGTGAGGCTTATCTCAGCCTCCAACACAGTCAATTCTTGAAAGCCCCCCGTCACTCCAGAAATATGGATTGATTCTGTCCCTTGGTGACTCGAGGGCATCAGAGTGCACTGTGCACCAGTGTCCACCAGTGCCTTATATTTCAGTGGTTCTGATGTGCCAGGCCATCGAATCCACACAGTCCAATATACTCTATTATCCCTTTCCCCCTCCTGACTGAGGGCAGGGCCCCTCTATTCATTACCTGTGGTAACTGGAGCAACTGTACTGGTGGTTGATCTGCTTTGTAATTCTTTCACTCGGGCTCGTAGTACAGGAGTAGGTTGACCGTGCCACTTCCCCATGTCTTCTCCATGGTCACGTAGGTAATACCATAAGGCAATTCGCGGTGTATTACCCCTTACTTGAGCCGGAGAGCGTTTGCTTCTAACAGCTGAGATCTTTGATGGTGCACGTGAGAAGGAAGGTTTATCGTCTTTAGTTAGATGGGCTTGCATACTTTTCATCATCTCCTTCATCTCCTTCAATAGACTCATTTGATTATCCCGATCTTCATCAAGCGTCTCTGATACTGCTACAGGTTTGTCACGGTTAATCAGTTGAGACACTTGCTCCGTCATCATTCTTGATATAGCAGCAACGGCAGAATGAATTGGGGACAGCAATTGTTCGTAGTTTTGGAGCGTAACAATTAATTCATAAACTAAGGGCGTTCTCTGTTGTTCGCTGAATCTGTCACACGCTGACATTAGTGTAGAGGCATATTTGTCAGGCGCTGTTGTCACGATTTTCTGCCATATCTCAGGCGTTGTCCTCACCTTTTCAGGGTCGCGGTTTTGTTGTGGGTGGTTAGGAACAAAGTCAGGGTCATACAACATTTCCACCACGCCTATTTCCCTCAAATACTGGATACCCTTTTCAACTGTATCCCATTTTTTCATCGCAATCTTCAAGCCATTTTTGAAGGGATACTTTTCCTTCACGGCTGTTAACACTCGTTCCCAGAGGGAGGCAGCCTCATCCGAACATCGACTAATTCCTCTATCAATAGCTGGATCTCTGGCAATGGCACCTAGTTGGCGAGCTTCGTTACCATCCAGAGACAAGCTATGGGCCCCACTGTCCCAACAGCGAACCAACCAGGAAACAAGAGTTTCATTCGGGCGCCGTGTAAACTCCTTTCTTGAACCTTGGATTTCAGTCATCTTTAGAGGCCGGCGAGTAGTAATAGAGACTTCCTCTTCATCACTCTCTTCTGCATGTCTCTTAGTTTTCGCTTTTGCCTTTCGCGATGGTGGTGGTTCTGAGGAGGGCCCCTCGCCTGGGTCTTCCTCCTCCTCCTCCTCTTCTTCTCTTTTTCGTTCAAGACGCGAAGACACTCGTTTCCATTTCTTGCCCTCCACAGGAGCAACTGGTATTGTTACTGGTGTCTCCTGTGATCGATTAGATTTGACTTGGGATTTTTCCCCTTTGGCTTGAACCTCAGCTCGGAAACTCTCTCTCTCCAGAATGGTATTATATAGGGCACGGTAAGCACAAGCCAAACCCCAAATAAGTTGTACCTCCTTAGATTTATGTAAGCCGCATAGTCCCTGACTCAAATACTGGCTTAGTTTCTCAGGATCCCACAGGTGTTCAAGAGTAAAATCCCATGACACTGCAGGTCCCCATGCTTCTAAGACCTTTCCTAAACCTCTCCATATCCCCTGCCAGTCATCATTCTCTAGTTTTGGAAAAGACTCCTTCCCCTTATTACGAATGAACTGGAATACATTCAGGAGAATTGATGACACGAACAACAACAACAACACGACTATTAATTCAGGATTCAAAAAACGTTTGACAAACCGAGAAGAAAACCCGGAGACTGGTCTGAACATCGTGTTGTTTGTAAAATTAGCTATTCCATTTGGGATGTAGTTGTTTGTGAAATTAGCCATTCCTTCTGGGATGTAGTTGTTTGTGAAATTAGCCATTCCTTCTGGGATGTAGATGTCAAAGTTCAAATCATACCACATTGCAAATAGGTAAAACATAGGTGTCTCCATCAGTGTCATTAGGTACCTATATATGGTTGCAATTCCACAACACATAATTATGAGCTGGATTATTGGCCAGTAAGTCGTGACTAACACCATTGCTTTTAATCCTTGACCCAGCACCCCCACAATAACGAGTGGGTTCATCGGTGGTGCCTGCTAAAAAGGGGTTAATGAATTGAAGCTAACAAGAGGAGGAAAAAAAAAGGAAAAAAAGGCACTACACAGACGAAGTAGTGCTCAAAGTTTACAAATATCCCAGAACACTGGCAGTACGCCTAATCTTTCAAGGTCAGGTTTTCCAGCACAGAAACCTGAACTACTGATAATGCTCCCTAACGAAGCTCTCTAAGAGCAGAGAGAAAAAAAGATTCGTTCAAAAAGCTAAAAAGCAGTCGCCCCACGTTGGGCGCCAAAAATCTGTCACGGAGTTGACCAGATCAATCTATGTCCGTGACAGGGGCGACAGGCCTCCGCCCTCCCCCCCCACCCCAGTCCCACAAAAAATGGGAAGGAAGGAAGGGAGGAAAAGAGCAGCGGCAACAATCTATGGAGGAAAACTTATTTTACTATAATATTGGAATACAAGATAACACAGTATGTACAATTTAATTGAAATTGAGATTAATAAATCAGACAAGATGAGAGAGAGAGAGTTCCCGGAACCGATTCAAACCTGAAAAAGCTTGGAACGGCTAGGAAAGCACCCTCCAGCACCCACTGCAAGGCAGCAAGAGCGCGCCCCCCCCCCACCCGGAAGGGCCAGATCCCGTGACTGCTGTAATGTACAGGGATAGGTAGCTGGGATTGGGGCAGTGACACTTCAATGCCCCGTACACTACATGATGTTTTGATGTGGAATACTGAAATCCAAAAACAACAACAACAACAAAAAAAACAAAAACATAGAACCATGACACGCATGAATAGGCGGCGTGACCTTATTTAATTCTCTGTAATCTACTGTCATCCTCCATGTGCCATCCAACTTTCGCACTGGCCATATGGGGGAGTTATATGGGCTGTGTGCAAGTCTTATAATGCCCATTTTTTCCAATTCCTGCACCGTTCTCGATATTTCATCTTGCCCACCCGGGAGTCTATACTGTCTGACATTAGTAATCCGGCGCGGTTTCGGCAGGCAAACAGGCCCATGTTTTGCATGGCCTCTTAATATTGCCTGCACCGCCCGGATACTGATACATCTTTGTCGAAGTCTGAACTCTCCCACGGTTGTTTGGAGAGCCAGACCCCATATAATATCTATGCCCAGGATGTATTCTTAGACTGGGGCAATAGACACCTTGTACTCCTGGGGTGGGAGACGCCCAACCCCCAATTTTAACCATGTTTGGGTGACAGGAATAGTTTGTCCCCCAAAACCACCAATCATCACTCTGTCCCCATCAAATTTTCCCGTATCTCCATGGATAATTGATGTTTCTGCTCCCGTGTCTACCAATGCCATCACTCTCTGAATATTTTTTCGGGACCAATAAATCGTTAATTCTACATAGGGCCTCTGGTCCCATGTGGAGGCCCTACGGGGACTAACATCCCTTGTCACTCCATGAATTCTGCTAGGGCCAATTCTTTTGCTTCCGATGGCTCAGGCATTGTGGCCCGAAACACCTGAGATGGCTTCTTTTTCCTATTTGGAACAATAAAATCTTCTAGGTTCCTTGTTGTTGTTAAAACCCTCTCTATAACTCTTACCCTTGATTTCTTAGGGTAGCTCTGGAATTTTTGATTGTCCTTTAGTTGTCTACAGAGCTGGAGAAGGACATAGTTGGGCTGGCGGTCGATCTTAGCAAATTGGATCCCAGCCCGAATTAAATCATTAAACATTTGTTTTCCGGATACCCTTATGGGTCCCGATGGAGGAGCTCGAGTAGCCGGCATTCTGGTTTTATTTACCGGCAGGACCTCTGTTTCCTCCAAAAACCGAATATTGCACCTAGTCCGCAGGCGTTCTGTTTCTCCCAAGTCGGCAACTAACTGGGCAGCCTGCTGGACTACGGCTTCTGATGCTACAAGGGGATTTAATATGGAGACTAGGGTGCCGTACAGATGGGAGGGAGCTTGCTGTAGAATTAAATCTCTCATCCCTGCTGAAAATTCAACCATATCAGGGCCATCAAATAGGTATTCATAGATAGCCTCTCTTACACCCAGTTCACAGATATAATTTTGAAGGTCCTCCATGGAGGACCACATGCCTGTATGTAAAAATATATTTGATTCATTCGGCCACATCAAATGGCAGGCAGCCATTAACCATTCTAGCATAGAATGGTTTTCATCACGATATTGATGACCCACATATAACCTCTGTCTGAGAGCAGGATGGACAGTCACGGCGGCCAGCTTGGCTATTTCTGGGCCATTCACCAAAACACTTTCTGCCCCAGAATCCCATATTCTCAATAACCAAGCCGGCACACTTTCTCTGGGCTTCTGATGAAATCGCCGTACTAAGTCCATCAATTCTGTTGCCGTGTATGGCTGGGCCGTTACGTGTAAATGAGTCTGGGCAAGGGGCCATTGATCAGGCGGCACCCCTGCCGGTCTGTCCTGTACTTTTTTTGTTTTCTGGGTTACAACAGGACGGATTTCCAGTGGATCAGTCAGAATTGGACATTCAAGGTCTGATTTGGATTTCTTGTTTTCCGGATCAATGAAGTCTGTTGATTCAGGAGTCTGGTCATCATGTATTGAAATGTTACAAATTTGGCCTACGGGAAGATGTAGAATTGGCTTCTTCCCTGTTAAAACTTGTGCTCCAGCTTTTCAACGTGGTCTTTCAAAAGCTGATTTTCGGTTTCTAAAGTATTATTTCTTAAGTCCGCATGATTTAAGGCACTTAATAGTGGCCATGCCACCATGGAGGCAGCCAGTTGTCTGTCTTTAGTAATGAGGACATCCTTGCCAAGTCCTTGAAAATAGTCCGCCACACGATATGGGGAGATACTGCCCATAACGCGTAAGGGACCCCATTTCTCAATGATAACAGCTAACTCATAGTAAGGGGATCCCTCAAATCTTGGGATCTGCCCTGGAATCATTTTCTCTAGAGTAGTGTTCTCCCCCTTGACCCATTTATAGAAATTCCATAGAAAAGACATGATGTTAATTTCAGTATATTCGGCCTGCCTGGTTCGCAAAGTGTATAATCAATGGATATCAAGATGTTACAATATAATCAAGAATCAGGCAAAGTGGACAATGATAACAAAAGAGCATAAAATGGGAGGCATACCCTTCAACTGGGCTCACCACAAAACACCAATAGTGACAACGTCCAGAAGAGATCCTTCCCCTCTGCTAGCCAGCTCTAAAATAGGTCTAGGAGAGGGGGAGCCAGGCTCCACCCCTTCCGGCAGCACAGGTGAATTGCCTTCACCTGTGCTCTTCTGGCTGACTCATGGCTCGCCTCAGGTGATCAATCAGAGGTTCAGGCCGTGACTCAGCAGTTCCCATACAGGTACTGTATATGTTTCAAGCCACCTAGTGCTTGCCTTCACCACAGTAAGCACAGAACACTTAACACTGCGAGACCTCGGCAAGGTGATATAATCAACCTGCCATGCCTCCCCATATTTGTACTTTTGCCATTGCCCTTCCCCCCAGAGAGCTTTCATCCAATTAGCTTGTTTAACTGTGGCGCATGTGTCACAGTAATGAATAACATGTGCATAGCATCCTTAGTTAAGTCTACCCCTCGGTCTCTAGCTCTTTTGTATGTTGCATCTCTTCCTTGATGACCGGAGGTCTTATGAGCTCATCGAGCTAGAAATAATTCACCCTTGTTCTGCCAGTCCAGGTCTATTTGAGCCACCTTAATTTTGGCAACTCGATCAACATGATGGTTATTTTGTTGTTCTTCAGTAGCTTGAATCTTGGGCACATGAGCATCTACATGGCGCACCTTTACAACCACATTCTTTATTAGGACAGAAATGTCTTTCCACAGGTCAGCAGCCCAAATAGGTTTACCCCTTCTTTGCCAGTTATTTTGCTCCCACTGCTGTAACCACCCCCATAAGGCATTTGCTACCTTCCATGAGTCAGTGTAAAGATAGAGCATTGGCCACCTCTCCCGTTCAGGAACATCTAAGGCCAGTTGGACAGCCTTTACCTCTGCAAATTGGCTTGATTCGCCTTTCCCTTCAGTGGCCTCTGCAACTTGTCGTGTGGGGCTCCACACAGCAGATTTCCATCTGCGTTGCTTCCCCACAATACGACACGCTCCATAAGTGAACAGGGCATATTTCTTTTCATTCTCTGGTAGTTCATTGTATGGTGAGGCCTCTTTAGCATGTGATACCTCTACAACTGGTGATGTTCCAAACTGTTTACCATTAGGCCAGTCCGTGATCACATCTAGGATTCCTGGACGGCTAAGGTTCCCCATCCTTACTCGTTCTGCAATCAGTGCAATCCACTTACTCCAAGTGGCATCAGTAGCATGATGGGTGGTGGGAACGTTTCCCTTGAACATCCAGTTCAGCACTGGCAGTCGAGGTGCCAGAAGGAGCTGTGTTTCAGTATCGACTACTTCAGAAGCAGCCCAAACCCCCTCATACGCAGCTCAAAAGCCCACTGCTGTTCATCATCCCATGTAGACTCATTCTTCATTCAAGTCACATGATAAAGGGGGCTTACAATGAGACTGTAGTTCAGAACATGCATTCTACAGAAGCCCACTATGCCCAGAAAAGAGTGTGTATCTTTCTTATTAGTGGGTGGAGACATGGCAGTGATTTTGTCGATCACATTTGTTGGGATGTGATGACATCCATCTTGCCACTTTTATACCTAGGAACTGAATCTCCTGGGCATGTTCTTTCACTTTGCTTTGCTTAATAGCAAAACCAACATGCAGAAGGATCTGCATTATTTGTTCTCCTTTCCTTGCTGTGTTGCCCCACACAATCATGTCATCAATGTACTGTAAGTGCTCAGGAGCACTACACTGTTCCAGTGGAGCTTGGATCAATCCATGGCAAATAATAGGGCTGTGCAAATAATTCCAGGTATACTGAATGCCCCTCTAGGTGAAAGCGAATTGTGGCCTAGATTCTTTGGCCAAAGGAAGGCCAAGGCAAAGGAAGGCCAAAGGAGAAAAAGGCATTAGCAGTGACAATGGTGGCATACCGCTTGGCTGCTTTTGACTCCAATTCATATTGGAGTTGTAACATGACCGGTACAGCAGCACTCAGTGGGAGTGTGACTTCATTCAGGCCACGGTAGTCCACCGTCAGCCTTCAGTCTCCACTGGCTTTACGCACTGGCCATATGGGGCTGTTAAAAGGCGAGTGAGTTTTGATGATCACTCCCTGGCTCTCTGGTTGACGAATCAACTTCTGAATGGGGAGCAAGGAATCCCTGTTGGTGCGGTACTGCCGTCTGTGCACTGTTTTTGTACCAATTGGTACGTGTTGTTCTTTCACTTGTAGCAACCCCACAACAGACAGATCTTCTGATGGGCCAGGCAAAACAAACAGCTGCTTAACACCTTCTGTGTCTACAGCAGCTATTCCAAAGGCCCATCGATACCCCTTAGGATCCTTAAAATATCCCTGTCGTGGTTTTATGTTTTCTTTTTTGTTTTTATTTTGGGTTTCAGTATTCCACATCAAAACATCATGTAGTGTACGGGGCATTAAAGTGTTAATGCCCCAATTCCAGGTACCTATCCCTGTACATTACAGAAGTCAGGGGATCTGACAAATGATATAATTGATCGCCAGTATCCCAGTACTAGTGCAGCCACCACCCTCAAGGACCCCAGCATTCCTTACTCACTTCATCAAGCTGTTTGGAGAAGTGTGCCCCTGCCCTTTCATAGGGTCCAAGGTTCTGGGCAAGGACTCCCAGGGCTATTCCTTGTTTTTTTTTTATGCGAGCTGGTAGCCCCAAAGCAGAGGGCCTTCATGAGTTCTTATTTTAGCTGAGGGAATGCCCACCTTGCCTCCCCATTTCATATAATATTTTGGCTTTATCAACAGTCCGTAGCTGTGTATCCACGGTTGGCACCATCCTGTCATTCCTGGGAACGTACGGAATTCCTTGGCAGTTTGTGGCTCAGGGGTTTGGCAGATGGCTTCTTTCCTGACAGTCCTTAGGGTTTGAACTGCAGCTGTAATCTCATATCCCAAACATGTTGCTTACTGTGGACTTACTTGTGCTTTCTGTTGAGAAACTTGATAATCATTTAAACCAAGAAATTCAGCAAACTCACAGTCCAATGCACACTGTCCTCTTTTGGTTTTTTGTGACATCCACGTACTGAAGTAAGGTTCCACCCTGGGATGGAGGAACCCAAGCCTCTGGTTCACAAGTTGACCAGCTCACAAAAATCATTGAGCCGTTCTCACAACCCTGGGTAACACTGTTCAGATTAACTGAGTCTTTTCACCCCATCTTGGGGTTTTCTTATTCAAAGGCAAATAACCTTAGGCTTCCTTTGGCCAAACCCGGCAGAAAAGGCATCCTTCAAATCCAGAAGGTAAACTCCACCTATTTATTCCTTAATTTGGTTAATAAAGTGTATGGATTTTTCACCACTGAGTGTATGCATTCAACTATTCTATTACTTGCCCTCAAATCTTATACCAAAAAATAGCACTTGCTTTCCAAATTTTTTGTTGTTGTTGTTGGCAGGTTTGGAGTATTGTATTGAGATTCATATTTAATTAGTAATCCAAATTATCCAAAAATTATCTATTATTTCTTTTATCCGCCTACAGTCACATATCCTCAAAGGGCACTGCTTTACCCTTACTGGGCTAGCTCTTGCTTTTAACTTAACTTCTATTTAGGACTGCATTTTTGGCTCTGCCAGGTATCCCCGATACCCACACTCCTAAGAGTATCTTACTCAAGATTTCTGTAACTTCTGGGGCTACAACCTTGTTTTTCCCAGTTTGTGTTAAAGGCAGACTTACAATTCTCAATCAGTTAATATTGTTTGATCCTTAGCTCCAGTTTTATGTAATTTCTTGCTAGAGTGATCTGACATGTACAAGATTTTATGTATTCCTACTTGTTTTCTCAGCCTATATTTAATTGATCCAAAAAAGTAAGCCTTTTCTTATTGGGCATTAGCTCCTACTGCTGTTACAAAATCACCTACGGGTGTTAAGAGGCACCCGTATCCACCAAAAGATAAACCTCTTTATCCTGCTCCCCTAGCTGTAATTTAACCAGTGGATCTGCTAGGGTAAACTTCCTGAATTCCCATCCTTCATCTTTGCCTTCCTCAGCCTGTGTCCTTCCCAAACTTTTCACTTTCCAAACTCTCATCATTACATAAACTACTAACATCATATTTCAGTTTTACCTCCTCATCTCCAGAGGCTTCCAGTGCTAACACTGGGATTTCGTGTTTCCTAGATCTCTGCAGAGGCTGTTCTCACTTTCAGTGCCCTGTCCTCTCTGCCTCCCTCTTGGCAAGTACTGTTGTTTACAGCAGCAGTCTCCATCTGCAGCACACTCTCTCACACCAAGTTCCACTCGCGGGGGAACGGTGTGGGGTGGTTGCTCTCATGCCAGCACAGATAAACTCACTTTCTCTTTAACCCTTTTTCCTTTGTACATTATTCCACTATTCATACCCTAAGTTACACTTCCACATACCCTCAATTCTATTTCTGTACACCATTAACAATTAGCTTTCTTATACCATCAAAACAGTTTGTCCCCTTCCTTTCAAAATCCACAAACCAAACCATACAGTTCTTCAACTTCCACAAACACCCAGCACTTGGTCTCTCATGATTAGGGTACTCAATTATAAAACTGGTCCCATTATTCCATTTATGTTCTGGTTTCTTATTCAATATTCCCCCTCTGGCTCACCAGCAATGTTTTTCCAGTGAGACAAAATAAAATGCAGGGGGTCTTCTCGGTATCACTTTAGACACCCCTTGTTCCATAACAGCCTCATAGGTAATACTTTCATGACATAAACATTTAACAACAACAAAGACAGAGACAATAATCAGTACAATTTATCCTCAGGATCCTTCCTCTCTCTGCCTCCCTCCAGGGTGCAACCTTCCCTCTGTATTCCTTTACTATGATCTATAGCATATGTATTTCCATCATCATCCCAATCTCATTTCATTTAAATGGACAAAATACGTACGTATGAACAAATAACACAGAGAACAAAACAACTTTCACTTCATCCGTCTCTGGCCGCCTCCCTCACGGGAGAACAAAACAGTGGATCAGGACTCTGCTCTCGCTCCATAGCTCAGCTATGTCTCACTCTCACCACACTCATACAATACCAGCTTAGTAAAAACATAAGTTCAAAATTTCTTAGTTCATAGTTCTAATTTCCTCAGAGAATATCCCAAATATTCTGATGGTATTAATTCAGATACACGGTACCGAATATTTACAACAGATGGTAATAGCAATTATATAACCTACAACTTCTGTTATCACAACCAGGAGAACCCAGATAACCCTTTGACAAGATACCCACTATATCCTGTCCCCTTACCCTGCGTACAACTTACAAGGTTCGTTTGTGGGTGCTCCCCCCAAGGAGCTGCTCGCCAGAGCCTGCCCACCCCAGCTGGCAACCTACCAAACCTGTGAGCTTACTTCCCAGGGGCAGCAGCAAGGCTATACCCCACTGTCATGGTTCTATGGTCAAATCCGTGACACCCACGTAGGATGTCTCCATATGGCTTACAAGTCCCTTCATTCCATACACATACCTGGTCCACCGATGGATGGTCCTTGTCTGCTCCTGCAGTGATCGGATGAGGAAGGGGAGTCCTTCCGAGAAATCTCGGGGCGCACCTAAGGTGTCTCTCTTCTCAACCGGCCCTGCAGCCGAGCAGAGGGTGTCCCATCTGGGTCGCCAAATTGATGTGTGGAATTAAACTCTGTAACCCAAGTAAGATGACAAAGCAGGTACAGTTTATTCAGTGTTGCGCAGACACCTAGGTGCAAGGGGGATAGATCCGCCTAACTTTCACACCGTCTAGAAAAATTGTGCTACAGATATAGGCGAAACTAATACATAATCAATAGTTTTCCCGGAAGTTGGATACATATTCATTACACCCCGAGAGTTCATTAGCATGCAGACCTTCCCCTCTTGAGCGTGCGTAGTGGGTCGTGGGATGAAGATTTGTTGTTTTCCTCGCGAAGGCTTCTGACCGTTTTCACTGTAAACTCCTGGCCTTTTGGGGGGGCATCCCCCCAAAACAGTTTCTTCTTGCCCTGTGGACATCTAATCACCTCCCTGCCAAATGTCCTCGGGCTATTCTCAAACCCTTATCTTTATGGCCTTCATCCCCCTCACTATCCCAGACACAGTGTCTGCCATCCCTTATTTTCTAACAATCTCTACATTCCTGCTTCTATAAACTATCTCTAACTATTCCCCTTCACCTCCCTTATTCTCAGTCACTGTGAAGCCTTCTTGCCTTTTTTCTTTCACTTGTGGGGCCCGTCTCACCTTTCATCTCCAGCAAGATTTAATTCTATTTATATTTCATTCTATCTATTTTTAGTAACCAAACATTTCTTTCCTGCTCTTGGTGATATTGCTCAATAGCATAATGTACTGAAGTTGTAGGCTGGGCATCTAAGCTGTATGAACCATCTGTTCACAATTCAGTTCCAGTAACAGACACCATAAAGGAGGCAATATCAACTTTCAAAAAAACTAATTTTAATAAAAACAACAACAAACAAAATTGCTGATCATTAACAAGTTTATAAAACAGTGATTTAGTTACATAAATTGATAACAGTGTATCAAATCTTAATTACTTTCAACTTCGTGACAGTGTTTACATGGCTGATGAAGTACAACCTTTTAACCGATTATAATAAATAAATAAAATGGAGAACATGAAATAGTTTTTCTAAACAGAAATACCTACAAACATAACTCTAGCATGTTCTCTAATGAAGGGAACAAGTAACACTGGACACCTTTTGCACCAAAACATAAAATCTGCTTTAAAAACCACAAGGATTGAGAACCATCAGCTGGAGTGAAGTCACTGTATTGTAACCAAAGTTGGAATTTAATAATATAATGAACGATTTGGTAGTTAGATCTCCAGTTTGGTTATTTTAAAGCATTAAGACAAGGCAAGATAGAAGGCTGCTTTTGTTTGAGTAATTCTAGAGAAAATAAAATATATTTAACAAAAACCCTGAAAAGTAGAACAGTCATACCTACTCAACTTTCTGTTCCTCACAAAGTCAAAATACTTATGCAGAATATGTATGTATATATATATAATATATATGTTGTTTGTGCACAAATGTTAGATTATTAGTAGCTGACTGCAAAGGCTACAAATCTTGTCAGCCATTTTGGAAAACATTTTGCTTTGTGTCAAAATTCTTTTTCCAGGCTAGGAAGCAAGAATCTTGATTCTGGCATACTGAATTCTTAATGCCAAGCCTTGCTGCTCTGGCTGTGTATTTTTTGTTGTCCCTCTTTACTATGGTGCCTGTTAGAAGCATGTGTGTATATATATATATGTATACAGGAGTTGTGTAATTATAAATATATAAAAATCTTCCCCCAGTAGGTATCAGTCTAACCATGGAATCTAAAAGGTGGTTCTGCATAGATGCCCAACATACAGTTCACCACCTGAGCCAACCCTGAAGCAAGGTGTACTTTCATCCATCTGATAGATATTTTTTCGTTTGAAACCAAGCTACTGCATCTTCAAGTATTCTGCATTACATAGATTTTTAAAATATAAATTAATGTTATATTTTTCAATATTCAGACATATACTATAATATATATAAGTATAATAAATGCTCTCATTCTTCTTCTATTTTTTTTTTTTTTAATAAATCCCTGAGAATGTATGTTGACAGTAGCTAAGTTTCCACATGCATAAGCATTGTTTGTCATGCTTCAGGATGAACAGTACTGCAAAGCCATGTGGTCAGCCTTAACTATTAGTATTTCACTTATTGGTTTGTTTAAATATGCTGAATGTAAGGATGAGTTACAAAGGAATAAAGCTGAATCCATTTGAGGTATTTATCACAGGATGGAGGTGTTGTTTTGTTTTGTTTTGTTTTAAAGCCATTGCAATATATGCTTGGTTTTGAGGCTGTGCATGTATACAGAGAGGAGAGCGATATGGGCTCTTGCCACTTGACAACATATACTCAGTGTAAACCAAACCTTTTTTAACAGAAAAAAGGAGAAAAGTAAACACGAACTTTCACAACACGACAATTTAGTTTGCAAACTCAGTACAACTATACACATATAATACCAGTGTGGCTCTTTTTCTTTAAGTTAAAAAGGCAAGCTCAAGTAGAAACAAACCGTCCCTTCCCTCCCCACACTTTCATCAACCAAACCGCTCACGAACCAACATCATCAATTTCTTTTTGCCTTTATAGATTTGTTTTAGGTTGTCAATAAACTGTGTAAACTGGATCTGTCCATCATGAGACATTAAGAAGGTCTCTCGGGCCTTGCTGAGGAATTCTATAAACTCACCATAGTGTCGAGGGCTGATGTGAGTGAGACGCGAATGAGTTGTATTAATGTAGGCTCCAATTGTGGCATCCAAGAGTTGCCTTAAAGGGGCTTTGTCCAGTGACATGAGCTTAACAGAGTTCCTCCTTCCCTGAAGTCCCACCATGCCAGGAGTGGTCAAAGTACACCTACGCAAAATGTCTGACAGTACTGTTGCACATTTGACACTTTTGACTACCAGAGGTATTATAGCTGCTAGCTCATTTTTCCCAAGGGAGTGGCTGAGTGCACATGCCCACAGAACATCATTAATAGCAGGGTGTGTGTCCTGATTGTAACTCAGGTTGAGATGTGTCATGGCCAGAGTGGCCAACTTGTAGGCCCGTGTGGGGTAACCACGGTGCTCCATGTATCGTGCTACAGTAAAAAGCTGCGAGTAGCTCATGCCGGTTGTAGCAGCATCTAGAACGATTTGGTAAGCAGTCTCAAAAGCTATGCGCTCTTTTTCACATAAAGTCAGTGCAGAGAGGGCACAGTTTTGAGGATCCTTCATGGCACACTGTAGAGCAAGCGTCCTAGCACTGCTGGCCAGCTTCTCCTGCTGAAGGCAGTCCAGATGCAGATGGACAATTGTACTATTGGACATCACTGTTGTAGCAACAATACTAGTGGCTTCCGTTGGAGTGAAAAGTGTAAACCAGTTTTGCATGATGCTATCTAGTGCATGAACACCTGGGAGAGAAAAAAAGGATTAGCCATAACTGATAAAATCAGGCAGATACAGATGTTCAAAAAGAGAACCAGTTACCAGTTAACAGATAACATGGATAAAAAAGGATATTAAAACAAAAGATACTAAATCACTGAAATGTAGAGAAAAACAAAAAAGCCTGCAAAATAAGCTTTAATCTGCTGGTGTAACAACTGAGCGGTTTTATGTGTTATTTAAAACCATTTGAATAACAATTTCTGGCTCATTTGGTCTCTATTACTAAAAAGCAGCTCTTATAATGAACACGTCTTAAAAAGAAATTTTAAATTCTTTTCTCAGTGCGCATTTCAAAATAGAGCACATGCACAAAAGAACAAGAAAACATGCTAAATAGATCACTTAATAGAACACTGCATTTAATACCAAGCACGTCTTAAATAAAAAATCTTAATACCTGTAACAACTTTTCAGACGTATCTTGTATCACATTCATATGCAACAGAACATCATGCTATTATTAGAGAAGTACACGCTACTGGCTTTTATCTGAAATTGATATTTTCCTTATTTCTGGTGTGAATAGTTCATTCCAGGGGGCCCCACTGTGCAATACAAGGAGTGAGACCCCAGTACACAGCCCAATTGTCTGTGCAGATATTCAGGATATTGTCACCGGTTTCCTTAGTTAAAACCATCCACGTGGCTTGCAGTTCTGCCCATTGGCTACTCTGACCATCCCCCTCTTCAAACTAGATTGTTTCAGTGGAGGGATGGTATGTCAGTGCTCTCCACTTGCTCAGGTTACCCTTGCTGGACCCATCTGTATTCTAGGCATCTTCAGGAATGGGATACTTCCCTTCCTGAATGGGACACTTCTCTAGTGGAATGTCCATTTTCTCCTCTGGCACATCACCGTGATAAGTTACAGGGCCTAGGATCTTCCAGAGCTCTTCTTTCAGTGGTGATATAGACAGACTACTCCTCTGGATGAGATAGGCAACCCATTATGCCACTGTCTGTGCTTGGGCCACCCCTGTCTTAGGAAGGTGAGTCAGATATTTCACCCAGCCCTGAATTGGCAAGGTGGTCTTCACTATGACTTCAGCTTTTTGGGTTATTGGATCTACCACTCGTAGTGCGGAGTAGGCAGCCAATAGCTGTTTTTCAGTCATACTGCAGCTTTCTTCTGCTCTGTGACAAACCTGAGACCAGAACCCAACCGGGCTTTGAACAGAATTTTGTCACCCTCATAGACTCCAGAGGAACACATCCTGAGTTACATGAACACCTAGTTCAGCTGGAAGGGTGGGATCCAGTATACCCAGTGCCTGGGACTGTTTAACAGCTAGTTTTGCTTGCTGGAATGCCTCTTGTTCCATTCTCCCCCAGTCCCACCTTTGGCTTTGCTTTGTGAGTGGATACAAAGGCCTCAGCAGCTGCACTTAGTGGGGTATAATGGAATGCCATTATTCCAATATACCCAAAAATTCTTGCAGCAGCCTTGGTGCCGTAGGGACTAGGAACACCTGAAACTTGTATATTATTTCACTGGATAGTACTCTGGTCTTTCCTGACCAAACTATACCCAGGAATTTCACCTACAATCTTGGTCTTTGTACCTTCTGTGGGTTTATAGTCCACCCTTTCTCTTGTAAATGAGTAGTCAATGAATCTACAGCCTATCCTAATGACTCCACTGAGTCAGACGTCAACTGACATCATCAATATAGTGGAACAGTTTGATGTTATTAGGATTATTCCACTTTGCCAGATCACAAGCCACTAACATGACAATTTGCTGCTGAATGCACGTACCCTTGTGGCTGGACTGGAAAGGTCCACTGTCTGCCTCCCCACTTATAGGCAAACAGGTTTTGTGAGTCTGCATGAATGGGAATACTGAATAAGGCATTTGCCAAGTCTAGGACTCAGTGGTAGGTTTCTACCTCCCTACTCAATGTGTCCATCAGGGAAGCAATATTGGGTAGGGCTGCATGAAGGGGGGGCGTGACCTTATTTAATTCTCACTAATCCACTGTCATTCTCAGTGGATTACACTCTCCTGCATGACTCAGTAAGGACCTGCTGGGCAAACTGAGGGCAAAGAAATGTGCACACAAGCTCTGGAAACAAGGGTGTGCCATCTGGGAAGAATACAGGGATGCCGTCCAGACTCCTCCTTTGGTAAACGATAAATAAATTAAATAAAATGGAGAACATGAAATAGTTTTTCTAAACAGAAATACCTACCAGACATACCTCTAGCATGTTCTGTGATTCTTTGATTCTCCATGTGCCATATGACTTTCGCACTGGCCATATGGGGAAATTATATGGGCTATGTACAGGTCTTATGATCCCTATTTTTCTAGTTCCTGCACCACTGCAGGTATTTCCTCTTGACCCCCCAGGTGTCTACAGTGTTTAGTATTAGTAATCCAGTACAGATTTGGCAAGAAAATAGCTGCATGTTATGCATGGCCTCTTAATATCACCTGCACCACCTGGATACTAATAACTCTCTCTCTCAGTCTGAACTCTCTTATGGTTGTCTAGAGAGTCAGACCTCATAGTATATCTATGCCCAGTATATCCTCTAGGACTGGGGCAATAGATACCTTATACTCCCAGGGTGGGATGTGCCCAACCCCCAACTTCAACCATGTCTAGGTTACGGGGATGGTCTGTCCCACAAACCCACCAGTCACCACCCTATTTCCCTGGAATTTGGCTGGAACACCATAAATAACCTGTTTCTGCGCCTGTGTCAACTAGTGCCATAACTCATTGTATATTCTTTCAGGAGCAAAAAAGAGCAAAAAAGTCAGTTTGACACAGTGCCTCCAGCCACATCTGGGAGCTTGAGGTGCAGGGGGGCTGGCATCCTCTGTCATGCAAGTAACTGTACAAATGCTAATTCTTTTTCCTCAGGTCGCTCAGATGCAGTGGCTGGGGTCACTTGAGGAGGCTTTTTCCTTTTATTGGGAACTAGGAAATCATCTAGCTACCATGTTCTTGTTGGTACCTTTTGAATAATTCTCATTCCTGCTTTTTTGGATGTATTTTGAGGCTTTTGATTTTCCTCCAGCTGCCTCCAGAGCTGGAGGAGGAAATAATTGGGCTGGAAATCAATTTTAGCAAATTGAACCTCAGCCCAGATTAAGTCATTTAACATTCGCTTTTATGATACCCATATGGGTCCTGATTGAGTAGTCCGTGGGGCGGATCTCCTGGTTTTAGTTACGAGGAGGACCTCAGCCCCTTCCAACATTTGGATATTGTACCTGGTATGAAGGTACTCTGTCTCTCTCAGATCAGCCATCAATTGGGCAGCCTGTTGGATGATGGCCTCTTAGGCCACTAAGGGGTTCAGTACGGACACCAGTGTGCCATACCGGTGGGGAGGAGCTTGTTCTAATATGAGGTCCCTCATCCCCATCGAACTTAACTAAATCAGGACTCTGGAATGCATCATCATAAATTGCCTCTTTCTTTCCCAGTTCTCTAATATAAATTTGAAGTTTCTCCATTGAGGTCCATAGACCAGCATTTATCAGAACATCACTTTTGTATGGCCATGTGATTCTACATACTGCCATTATCCATTGTATTACAGAATGGTTTTTGTCATTATGTATGACAGTGGCATGGAGCTTTTGTCTGAGAGCCAGATGTGTGGTAATGGATTCAAGTTTAGAAATATCGGGCTCATTAATTACCACACTTTCAGCCCCCATGTCCCATAATCTCAACAGCCAAGCTGGTATGGTCTCTCGTGGTCCTTGCTTAAATTGTTGTAACAGATCCATGAGTTCAAGCAGCTGTATACAGTCACGCTGTTACACGCAATGAGGTATGTGCAGGGGGCCACTCTTTGGGTGCCAACCCTGCTGGTCTGTCTTTGATTTTCTTTGTTTTCTGAGTTATTACTGGCCTTTTTTCAAGAGGATCTGAGGTTCCTCTAGTTGGCTTTTAGTCTGCTTGGCCTTTTTTTTTTGTTCTTGGGTTCAACTAGGATCCAAAGATCCTGTTGATCCAAGTCCTTTTCCTGTTCTAGTGACACAGGACTCTATTTCAAAAGGGGAAGTTCCATTTGAAGGTGGGGAAGTTTGCCCTGTCAAAGACGTAATTTTATCCTCTAGTTGTCTCATATGAGCTTTCAAAAGCTCGTTTTTAACTTCTAATTCTTCCTCCAAAGAATGATATGCTTTAATAGTGAGAAGCAGGAGCCATACCACAACAGATGCTGCTACTATTTTTTCCTCAGTTGTAAAAATTTCTGTCCTAATTTATTCAGGAAATGGTCTATTTTTGATGGGGATTTAATAACGGGACCATTGTCCCTCATAGGCCCCCATTCTTCAATAATCCAACCAGCACTCAGCCACGGGGAACCCAGGAATCCCAGGGTTTCCCCCAGGAGTTCCTCTCTCAGTGTATTCAGGGTCCCACTAACCTTGCAACACATAACTTCTTTTAAAGTAATCCATTGTAAATAAGTACCTGGCTGGCTCACCAAGTATAACACTACAATGTGTGGGAAAACAACAATAACAGCAGGGTAGCAGAGATTCAGGCTGTAGCAAGTGAGAATCAGCTTAATTACAACAGTCATGAGCAAAAAAAAAAAAAAAAACAAACAAAGGAAAAAAAGCTGCTCAACTTCAGAATGTCACAGATAGACTAGAAACTCCAGAAAGATACCTTTACCTCCACTGTCAACCCTTAAATGAGATCTGGGAGGGGGTGGATCCTGGCTCCATTTCTTCCAGTCACTCAGGTGCATTGCTTACACCTGAGCTCCCCTGGGTTGGCCCTGCCTTCCCACCAGGTGCTCAATGGCTGTTTCAGGATGTGAGATAGCATTTCTGCCACATATAGTTTTATTATGATATATAAACTAATTTAAAGCAGTATTAAAAACAAGATTTTATTATTATTTTATTTATTATTAGTTATTAATTCATTATTAATTTGTTATTATTTTTAATTACAATTGAGGGCTACAAGCTTTTTAGAAGGGATAGGCAAGGTAGGAGAGGCAGAGGAGCTGCCCTCTGTTAAGAAGTGGATAGACTATGAATAGCTGCCTCTGAGAAACGGTCAAAATGGGTTGAGAGCTTGTGGGTTTAAAATTAGGGACCAGGGGATCAGTTTAATAAAGGAAATCTAGTGATCGGGAACTACTACTGGCTGTCTGATCAAGGGGAGACTGTTGACAAGGCCTTCTTGCTTCAGCTACAAGATGCCTCATACTCACAGGTTCTCATCCTGATTGGGAATTTCAACTACCTGGATATCTACTGAGAAAACATCTCTTTCGGGGCCTACTTGGAGCTGTCTCATGGGCTAGGGTGTTGGAAGGCAAGGGGGCCTGTGAGAGCTGGTCAGCATTTAAGCAGCTCTTCTTCCAAGCTCAGGATCAGTGCGTCCCTGTGAGGAAGAAATCGGGAAAGGGTGGCAGGAGATCTGTGTGGATGAGCAAGGAGCTCGTGCACAAACTCAAAGGAAAGAAGAAGGCCCATGAAATGTGGAAAAAGGGTCTGACTACTTGGGAAGAATACAGGAATGTTGTCAGGGTCTGCAGGGATGCGACAAGGAAGGCTAAAGCCTGCCTGGAATTAAATCTGGCAAAGGGGATAAAGGATAATAAAAAAGGTTTTTTCAAGTACATTAACAGTAAAAGGAAGACTAGGGAGAATGTGGCTCCCCTGCTAAGTGACGGGGGTGTTCTGGTAACGGGGGATGCTGAGAAGGCGGAGATACTGAATGCCTTCTTTGCTTCTGTCTTCAGTGAAAAAGCTCCCCCTCGGGAATCTGAGACCCTGGAGATTAGTGATAGGATCTGGGGAATGGAAGACCCCCCTTCTGTCAGGGAAGAGGTGGTCCGGGAGCACCTAGGCAACATCAATGTTCAGAAATCCATGGGACCCGATGGGATTCAGCCACGGGTACTGAAGGAGCTGGCAGAGGTGATTGCTGAACCGCTTTCTGTCACCTTTGAGAAGTCTTGGAAGACGGGGAAGGTACCTGAAGACTGGAAGATAGCCAACGTCACCCCGGTCTTCAAAAAAGGCAAGAAGGAAGACCCAGGCAATTATAGGCCAGTCAGCCTCACCTCTGTCCCTGGAAAGGTGATGGAACAGCTTGTACTGGATGTCATCTCCAGACAACTGGAAGAAGAGGAGGTTATCAGGAGTAGTCAGCACGGGTTCACAAGGGGGAGGTCGTGCTTGACCAGCCTGGTAGCCTTCTATGATATTGTCTCTGGCTGGGTGGATAGGGGGAGAGCAGTGGATGTAGTCTACCTTGATTTCAGCAAGGCATTTGATACTGTCCCCCACGACATCCTTATAACAAAGCTGAGGAAGTGTGGGATAGATGAGTGGACAGTGAGGTGGGTTGAGAACTGGCTGACTGGCAGAGCACAGAGGGTCGTTGTTGGTGGTGCAGAGTCCGGTTGGAGGCCTGTAACTAGCGGTGTTCCTCAGGGGTCTGTGCTGGGTCCGGTCTTGTTCAACATCTTCATCAATGACCTTGATGAGGGGATAATGGCCACCCTCAGCAAGTTTGCCGATGATACGAAGTTGGGAGGATTGGCTGACACGCCTGAAGGCTGTGTTGCCATTCAGCAAGACCTGGATAGGCTGGAGAGCTGGGCAGAAAAAAACCGGATGAGGTTTAACAAAAGCAAGTGTAGAGTCTTGCATCTGGGGAGGAATAATTCCATGCACCAGTACAGGTTGGGGGATGAGCTGCTGGAGGGGAGCTCTGCGGAAAGGGACCTGGGTGTCCTGGTGGACGACAGGTTGGCCATGAGCCAGCAGTGTGCCCTTGTGGCCAAAAAGGCCAATGGCTTACTGGGGTGCATTAAAAAGAGCGTGGCCAGCAGGTCAAAGGAGGTGATCGTCCCCCTCTACTCTGTCCTGGTAAGACCTCATCTGGAGTACTGCGTCCAGTTCTGGGCTCCCCAGTACAAAAAAGACAGGGATCTCTTGGAAAGAGTCCAGCGGAGGGCCACGAAGATGGTGAAGGGCCTGGAGCATCTCCCCTATGAGGAAAGGCTGAGTGAACTGGGTCTGTTCAGCCGTGAGAAAAGGAGACTGAGAGGGGACCTGATCCAGGTCTATAAATATCTAAGGTGTGGGGGGCAGAATGGCAAGGCCGGACTCTTTTCAGTGGTGAGTGGAGACAGGACAAGGGGGAAACAGCTGGAAACTGCAGCATAGGAAGTTCCGCACAAACATGCACAAGAACTTCTTTACAGTGAGGGTGACGGAGCACTGGAACAGGCTGCCCAGGGCGGTGGTGGAGTCTCCTTCTCTGGAGATGTTCAAGACCTGACTGGATGCCTACCTGTGCGACCTGCTGTAGGGAACCTGCTTTGGCAGGGGGGTTGGACTCGATGATCTCAGGAGGTCCCTTCCAACCCCTACAATTCTGTGATTCTGTGAAAACATGGTGACTTGCTAGCAATACAGGAGACTCCTGGAATCCATTGAGGATAATTTCCTGATCCAGATATTGGACACACCAAAAAGAGGGGAACAATCAGGGGACCTGATGCAAACCAGTGCAGAGGAAGTCATTGAAGAGGTTAAGATTGGGGCAAGCTGGTCTGTAGCAATCATGTTCTGGTGGAGTTCATGATCTCAAAGAACATCCTAGTGTTGACCTGCCTGAGGGTAGGGAGGCCCTTCAGAGGGATCTAGATAAGCTGGATCGCTGGGATGAGGTTCAACAAGGCCAAGTGCCAGGTCCTGCGCTTTGGGCACAACAACCCCATGCAGTGCTACAGGCTTGAGGGAGAGTGGCTGGATGACTGTGAAGAGGAAAAGGACTTGGGGGTGTTGTTTGAAGCTTGGCTGAACATGGGCCGACAGTGTGCCCAGGTAGCCAAGAGGGCCAATGGCATCCTGGCCTGCATTAGAAATAGTGTGGCCAGTGGGAGCAGGGAGGTGATCATCCCCCTCTACTCAGCACTGGTGAGGCTGCACCTTGAGTAGTGTGTTCGGTTTTGGGCCCCTCACTACAAGAAAGACATTGAAGCCCTGGAATGTGTCCAGAGAAGGGCAACAAAACTGGTGAGGGGTCTGGAGCACAAGTCTTATGGGGAGCAGCTAAAGGAGCTCAGATTGTTTAGTCTGGAGAAGAAGAGGCTCAGGGGAGACCTCATTGCACTCTACAACCTCCTGAAGTGAGGTTGTGATGAGGAGGGGTTTTGGCCTCTTCTCCCAGGCAACAAACAGGACCAGAGGAAATGGCCACAAGTTGTACCAGAGGAGGTTTAGGTTAGACATAAGGAAAAACTATTTATCTCAGAGAGTGGTCAGGCACTGGAATGGCCTACCCATCTCCCTTATGAGGAAAGGCTGAGAGACCTGGAACTGTTCAGCCTGGAGAAGACTGAGAGGAGATCTTATCAATGCTTATAAATATCTAAAGGGCAGATGTCAAGAGGATGGAGCCTGAATCATTTCTGTGGTGCACAGTGACAGGACAAGGAGCAACAGACACAAACTGAAACACTGTAAGATCCTTCTGAACATGAGAAAAAAATTCTTTACTTTGAGGGTGACAGAGCACTGGAACAATCTGCCCAGAGATGTTGTGGAGTCCCCTTCTCTAGAGATATTCAAAACCTGCCTGGATGCTTTGATGTGTAACCTACTCTAGGGAACCTGCTTTAGCACGGTGGTTAGACTAGATGATCTCCAGATGTCCTTTCAAACCCCTATGATTCTGGGATTCTATGAAAGAAAGAAAGGAAGCATGCTTTCCAGAAGTATCTCTAGTGATGAATAAAATTTGATTAAAATTTTCCCTTATCATCATGGTATTTAAATAGTCCTCACTATTACAGCTGTTGATTATTTTATTACTTTAAATAGCTACATAGTTTTTAATGCCCTTATTTTCACTTCTAAATGTTTTATTCTTATCTTGCAGATGGTAAGCTGGAATACAGAAGCTAAAGGTATATCTTATCAAGACACAGGAAACCTATGGCAAAGCACAGAAGTGAACAGAATGTCCTGCTGAGTACACTTCTCCCCACTGCTGTCCTCTAAGTGTGAGGCTGATTCTGCTTCCATCTTTTTTTTTTTTTTAACCTTGTGTGGTTAAATGATGGATACAGTACTATTAGGTTTGCTTTTCAGTATGGAGGAGAGGCCTGCACAATGTCATAGACACATAACAAAGATGTACAAGTGCTGCTCCGAAAGTAATGCCTCCCATTTTATTATGTTGGCACATGACAGAAGCAGATACTGGCAGTATGATAGTAGGGGTTGAACCTTCCCACCAATATTCAATTAAATTTTGTTGCTGTGCAACAGAGAGCCAGTCTGACAAAATGGTGTCTGATATAGAAGTGCATATGAAGCAAAGCTATGTAACAGAATTCCTCCATGCAGAAAAAATTGCACCCCTTGACATTCGTTGACGCTTGCTGAACAGACCAAATGTGAGATGTTACCACAGTGAGGCAAGGGGTGGTATGTTTCAGCAGTGGTGACAGTGGGTCACCCCTGCTGGTGCAGGTTTTTATGAGCTTGGCATACAGGGTCTTGTTCACTGCTGGTGAAAATGTAAAGCTAATGGTGGTGCCTAAGTTGAAAAATAACATTTTGTAGCTGAGAATTTGCTCTATCGAATAGAATTATGCTCTTTGTGTCTGTTGTAGTTTCCATATAAAAATATAGGAGACATTACTTTTGGAGCAATGGGGATATTGCATTTTAAACTTGGATTTATTCAGGGGATTTAAAAAAAAATAATAATAATTTCTTCATTAGATACTCCCACTGTGTGGGAAGCATTCTCAGCATTTTATTCACCTGTTTTCTGGTTTCTCTCACACACAGCTGATCAGATAGCTATCTCACCTTTACCTTAAACCTGGCCATTCAGAGCAAGTAAATTGTAGCACAGCGTGACAACTCATAACAAGAAGCCTTTTATCTGCTGCAGCTTCAAACCCAGACAACATGGAGGAGAGAAGGGGAAATCTGGGATATTTCTCAGGTAATGCATCCCTCTACCCTGTGGGGGAAGGAATTCCCACTGCATTACTCAACTATTGTCTCACTTGTCCTGGGCCTATTCTGTCATGTACTCAAGTAAACTACTCACCATTGCCATAATTAACATCTTCTATATGAAGGAATGTTATAGATCAACAGAAACTGGGATACATTTGTAGATCCTAGGTATTGATAAGTAAGATCAAATCATCTAAGCTTAACTGAAAAGGCAGGAGCCCTCAAGAATCTCAAGTATCTCAGAACATACCTAGTTCTGTTGCACACATTACCAACCACCTCACCATTTCCCGCCGTCGCCAATTCAGTGTTGACAACGTCATCCGCATCACCTATTAAAACAACATAAACAAAATATAAATAAGTTCTATTGCTAAATCAAGGCAATACACCAACAATTAGGGATTTAATTTAATCAGATATTCTGGGGTTCAAAATGGTAGCTCTTTCCCTCTCCACTCTGCTTCCTCTTTTCAGCTGATATGTCAAAAGTTGAAAAACACTGCTCAGCTAACTTAGAAGAGTATATTCCAACTGTAGGTTCTTCAAGGATAAAGGAGAGACTGTTTTATTGGAAGAAAAACAAACAAACAAACAAAAAAAAAAAAAACCAAAACCAACAGAAACAAAGCCTAACCAATCACTAACAATTTCTCTACCTGGACAGAGTCCCTGCAAAGAAGTTCCATCGTGAAACCATCAGGATCTCAGAAAAATGAGTTTTTAAAGCTTTGAGTGTAGTGTACATATTTTATATCACTTGCAGTTAATGCCTATAATGTTTATCGAAATGTGGGCAAATGTGTGTCATGGTTTTATGATTTTAGCTATAGGTATTCCACATCATATCATGTCAGAAGAGAACTACATACCCCAGAGGACTTTGCATTCAGACAGTATAAGACCCACAAGTCAGGAGACTCACTCTCTCTCTCACTCACTGCCTAGCAGTGTGTGGGTGTGCGCCCCAGCCATTTTGCCTTCAGAGTAAAATTTGTTTGGTTTCAGACACTCTCTTTTTATTTATTAGTCTCAATTCCAATTATATTGTATTATATTGTGTTATCTTGCATTCCGATATCATATTTAGTAAAATTAACTTTCCTCCTCAGATAATTGCTGCTGTTCTGTCTTTGGGCCCAGATCCTATCTCCCTACCTTCCCCCTCTCCCTTCCCTTTTTTTGGGCTGGGGAGCCTACAGGCCTGCTGCCCCCTGTCACGGACACAAATTGATCTAGATAACTCCGTGACAATATGTTTGTTCAGAACGAAAATGCTGCACAGAACTTGCGTGGAAAGCTTGCTTCAGCTAACTGGACAGACACCACAGACATCTAGGTAAGAAAAGCAAGTAGTTTTCTTCTTACAGTATCAGTGATCATGACATTACTATTTGTAGCAATGAAATAAAAAACATAAGTGAAACATAAAGCTGTCAGTGATTAACTATACATATCAAAGTCATAAAATGCACTCACAAAACAGATTGGAGTCAGTAGCACTTGTAAGAGGGTGTTGTCGGCAACTGCGAGACCCCCCCATGGGATGTGACGCGATAGGCCCTCTCCCTGCTCTATGATTGATGTGTGGCACGTGCCCTTAGGGGTGTAGACGAAGCACATAGGTTATATAAGCTAGAGTTCACGTGTAATAAAGGACATTTTGCTGTTCATCATATTGGTGTGTACGTGCAGTCATTTGGTCCTGGCCTGGTTTTAGGTCAGTACCGTAGGAGGCAATGCAACATTGGTGCTCCGTGTGAAGAACCAGTGAGGAACCCACTTGTGAGGATCCCCCTTGCATGAGAAGCCAACTTGTGTTAAAGTCTCCTGCGAGCCTGCGGAATTTCCAATGCTGTAATGAGGTAATTACGGGCTGGCCGTAGAAGACTGTGGTGTTACGGTATTCGCCTAAGGGCGTGCCTGCAGCAGCTGGCTGCTGTGGAAGTTCGAGGGTGGGGATAGCATGTGGTTAGTGGCAGGTTGCTCTTGAATTGGGACATCAGTGCCGTGCTGGTGATGGATCAAGTTATTAAGTTGGTCCTTCAGTTCTGTAAGGACTATTACAGCAAAAATGTTCCTTCTAAGAAGGACATTTCCGCTGTACTTATTCACCTGGAAAAGGAGTGGAATCTTCCCTCCCCTCAGGACATTTTACTTCCTGATAAATGGGATCAGTTTACTTCCATGCTTGTGCAACGAGCGATGGGGGAACAAAAAGCGGCGGAGCTAAAAATCTGGGGGTTAATTCTTGGGGCTCTTAAAGCTGCTAGAGAAGAAGATAGAATTCCTGAGGCTGCGCGCGTTATGATGGGTTTGGAATTTACTAACACCGTGAGAAATGGCGCGGGGAGCGTACTTTCTTGCAGGACCCCTGAAGAAGAGAACACCGCAAATATGCCCTCAACTATGGCGACTAACATCTCGTCCACACCTTCGGCACCCCCCTTCGCTCCCCCCTCGGCTCCAGCTTTGCATAAACAAGTAGAAGAAGACTGCGCTAAACTGTCTGCACTTTTATTTTGCAAAATGGCTCAAGTGCAGGAATCCAAGGTCGTTGAAACTCCCCAGCCGTGTCCACGGCAACCGCTGTATCCTTCTCTGTGTAATCTAACACCACCTGCGGGGGCAGGGGGAGAAGTGAGCTGGGATGGGACACTTGCTGTCTCCTCTCAGGAGGTGGAATGCAGTAATACTCAGGGGGGTGGGGACTGCGGGAAAGGCCTGGGTACGGATTGGTCAAAAGTTAGAGAGGTGGTAGAAAAAAAAAGAGAGAGAAAGGGAAGCGATGTAACTTACAGGCGCTCAGATGATAGTGTCCGGCCAGCACTGTTCATTCTGATCGCGCCTGAAGGAGTAGGTAGCGTCTGGCCAGCGCCCTCTGCTCAGGTTGCACCCGTAGGAGAAAGACAAAATGACGAGAGTTTCCAGACCAACTCCCTACCACTGTACCAGGACCCACTGATTCGACCCACATATCCTTTTACAAGATTGAGTGTGCATGCAACCAATCAGAAGCCTCTACAACAGTCAGTGCATGATCAAAGGGAGATGGGTCTGAGGGGAGGGCTGCAGAGCCTGCAGCTTCCAGCTGTGACTGAAAAGGATAGCGAAAGGAGAGAGGTGAATTTGCATTTAGGAGTTAAGAGAGATGCACTAACAGATTGTGGGAAGTTTAGATCTAGCCTGATAGAGGAAGGAAAAGTACTAGAGATCTTCCTGATAGTAGGGAACAGTAACAGAGGCCCAGAAGGGGTACCCCTCGATTCGAAAGACATCACACACCTGATAGATTGTGCAGAGAAACTGGGATTGAAATCACTCCTTGCTCTAAATGCATTAGAAGTCCTGACAGCATCAGGTCTTCTCTTTCCTCACGATACAATGAATCTGATGTTCATGGTGCTTAAGCCAATCCAGTATACATTTTGGGCATCAGAATGGGTTCCCTTCAGGTACAGGTGGCCAGATTGAGGCCTGGAGAAAAAGCAGCAAGGATTTGCTTGTGAGAGCAATGCTCTCAAAGCTTGAGACATCTGCCTTGATATTGAATAAATGTTTGTCATTTTGAGGTACATTCCAACAGGTACCTGAGACAATGTTGGTATACACTGGGAAAGGTTATGTTTGGATAAGGATCCTTTGTAATTTCATACTCATAGATAGTGCCACTGGAGCTATCAGCAATCACTCTAATCAGTAATCTCTAATCTCTCTGTCTATATCTTTACCAGTATTGTAGGATGTGGCTTTAATTATTTAGCGTCGGTAACATCACATCAGTTATTGCAGGTACAGCATGCTTCACTGTCAGAACTGCGCATGATCTTCATGCATCTCTTCATATAGGTGCCAAGGCTTTGGCACGGGCCTGTTCTATTCCCTTGCCAACAGCTCGTAATGTAGTTCAGGCACGTCTATGTTGCAATTCTGCCCCAACTATTGGTGCAGGCGTTAACCCCCGTGGCTTAAAGCCATTACAAATCTGGCAGATGGATTTTACATGGGAATGCCGTATGGCCCCTTGCCCATGGCTCGCCGTTACTGTAGACACAGCTTCTTCTATGATATTAGTCACTCAACATGCAAAGTGCAATTCGACTGCAGCACAGAGTCATTGGGCCACTGCAATAGCTGCTATGGGGTTGCCCAGCCAGATAAAAACAGATAATGGGTCTTGCTTCATCTCAAAATTGACCCAGGAATGGCTAACAGCTTGGGGAATATCTCATTCCACGGGAATCCCTGGCAACTCTCAGGGACAAGCAATTGTAGAATGTGCCAATCGCCTCCTCAAGGAAAAGTTACGCGTCCTAGGTGAGGAGGAAGGGTATCAGAGTGCAATTCCTGTTAAAAGACAAGCAGAGATTCTATCTAAAGCCATTTACTCATTGAATCACTTCGAACGTGGAGATTGCAGTAGAAGCCCTGTACAGAAACATTGGCAGCCCAAAGTTTTGAATGAAGGGCCTCCAGTAAAAATAAAAGCAGATAGTGGGGAATGGGAGGCGGGCTGGATGATTCTGGTATGGGGAAGAGGCTATGCAGCAGTAAAACATTGTGAGACATTGTGAGTATGGATACCGTCGCGAAAAATTAAGCCAGACATCAGCAAGGAACTAACTGGAATATAAGTCTTCCCATTTACAGCATTGACTCCTGGGAAGGCCCAGACAACAGACAAGATCGGTGAAAGAACAAGAGAAGGAGTCGCTCCTGAGCAGCTTACCCACAAACAAAAGGTGTTTGTGCTAACGAGATAACTTGTACCAATCGCTAAAACACATCAGAGGCAGTGGACAGAAAGTCTTCATCACTGTTCACCACGACGCAAGAGAGAGAGACATCACATCTTAGAAAGAGCAAAGAAGGACGGAGAACACCACTGATGGGAAGTGCTTCTTGGATGGTCCATCAATGCGACGGGAATGTTTAACTCTATTCTATATTCAGTTATAGTTGCATTAGGTCTAACATTAATACGCTTAGTGCTTATAGTCATATTATACATACAGGTATATAAGTATATAGTCATATTCTATATATATTAGGTATATAGTTATATTACACATACATAGGTATAGTGTATGCTGAGACAAATGACTCGTATGGCAAATGCTAAGACGAATGAATCAGCATCTTCTAAGAATGCAATATATAGTTTTATGTAGAACTCACGTTTAAGACATTAGGATTATTAAGTTAATAGGTTGCCATTAGGTTAATAGGTTATAGGGTTATTAGGGTAGGATTATTCTGCAAATCGCGATGTAACGGGGCAAGGCTTAACAGAGAGGACAATGGCATGTATAGGCGCAATGCGGGGATTTCCGGGTGTACGCAGTTAGGGTCCTCTCGAGTTGTAGTAGACTTTCTTGAGCTTGGAGAGGAGGAGTTCTTGTCGGCAACTGCGAGACCCCCCCACGGGATGTGACGCGATAGGCCCTCTCCCTGCTCTATGATTGATGTGTGGCACATGCCCTTAGGGGCGTAGACGAAGCACATAGGTTATATAAGCTAGAGTTCACAAGTAATAAACGCCATTTTGCTGTTCATCATATTGGTGTGTACGTGCAGTCATTTGGTCTTGGCCTGGTTTTAGGTCAGTACCGTAGGAGGCAATGCAACAAGAGGATTCTCAGCATATGCCCTCCCAATACTAAGGAGACTTCAAAGTGACACGTAGCCCTCTGTCACATCATCTAACTCCTGCCACTCCCTTTAGTCCTAAATTGCAGATAGTAGTCTTTCCATGCTAGATGAGAAAAAAGCATTTTGAAAGAAAGTAATTCTAAAAATTTAGTTGAAGTCTTTCAGGAAGAAAAACAGGAATCTTTAAGTCAAAATGCTTTGAAGTGCAAATATCTGTCCAATTCTCTCCACCAAGGAGAAGGAGCCTAGGTGACTTCCTTCACTGATGCACACAAAATCGAAGGCTAACACTTTTCCAATAGACAAGATGAATTTTCAGTTGACTAATGATAAAAGAAACTCCAAGTATTTCAAATAAAGTGTGTATTGATGTTTTCATCAAGGAGGAGCTGAAGTTAATTTATACCATAACCCATGTAAGACAAGAAATATTCCACTTCAGTTCAATACATTCTTGAGAAACCTCTTATTAAAAAAGGTTTTAGATCTGTGCTGTCAACTGAAGAGAGTTTCTCAATAGGTCAGTGCATTGGAATTGCCAGGTCACAGACTGAACCAGTACACAAGCACGAGTGCCTGAAGTAGGAGGGAGCCTAGATCCACCCTCCTTCTCTCTCCCCATCTCAGTGGTGCTTCAGGCCATGCTTATGGGAGCATGTATGTACACAGAGTTTGTGTGGGTTCTCCCCCCTTTTCAAGTGCACCAGAGTTTGAACCAGAGAAGGATGCATCTGCATTCCTCAGCTCACCCTTTTTTCCAAACTGTTGCTGGGAGGGATTAGTTAATTCCTCTTTCTTTGATATCTTGTTCTATAGCACCTGTATCTCAAACAAAGGCTCTGTCATTGCTTTCCTTTGCTTTCCTCATGCACCTGCAGATTTCATAGTGTCTGTGCCAGTAAGGTTCTGAAGGACAGAATACACCTGAGATGTTGCAACGCTAATGATCTGTCAATGGTTTATGAGCTGATTTGGCTCGGTTCCGTGACTAGCTGGGTGGAGGGACCCACAGATCCATATCTCTGGAAAGGGGAAATGGGGTATAAAGAGAAAAAGGGTAGAGAGATGGGCCAGAAAAAATAACAGCGGCAAGATGTCAGGAGAGACAAACTAATTTACTAAATAAGATATCGGAATGCAAGATAACACACTATAATACAATATACAACAATATACTTAAAGCTAATGAACCAAATATAATGAGAGAGAGTGTCTGAAAGCCAAAGGCCTTACTCTAATTCTGAGGCAAGATGTGAAGTCAGGACAAGCAGAAGGAAGGAGAGCCTGGTTCAACGACTTTGCCAGGGACTTTACCTCCTCTCTGAACGCAAAGTCCTCTGGGGTATATAGTTCTTCTCTTCTGGGACAGGTACTCAGAACTGGAGCATTAACACCCTAACTCCCAGTGCACCACATGATGTTATGATGTGGAATACCAAAAACCAAAAATCATAAAACCATGACATTCCACCCCTTAATCCACATCACTACATCATGCTTAATATATATACACAAATAAAATACAAGAATGTCAACGGTTTATGGGCTGGTTTGGCCTGGTTCTGTGACTAGCAGGGCAGAGGGATTTCACAAAATCCAAGCCACCAGAAAAGGGAAACAGAGGACCCCAAAATAATTAAAAACAGCAGCAACGATCTAATGAGAAACAAACTAATTTACTAAATATGGTATTGGAATGCAAGATAACACACTATAATACAATACCATTAGAATTAAAGCTAATAAATCAAATATAATCAGAGAGAGTATCTGAAAGCTGTAGGCCTTACACTAGTGCTGAGGCGATGCGTGCGGTCGGGATGAGTAGCAGCGAGGAGAGGCTGATGATTGAAAAGAGAGGGATGTCAGATGACCTACCAAGGCCTTATATCTGTTTCCCGTGAGCAGAAATGGTAACAACACAGCAAACAGTCTTCTGGGGAGTGTAGTTCTCTTCTGGGACAGGTACCCAGAACTGTAGCATTAACACCCTAACTCCCAGTGCACCGCATGATGTTATGATGTGGAATACTGATAACCAAAAAGCATAAAACCATGACATTCCACCCCTTATTCTACATCACTACATCATGCTTAATATATGCAAACAAACCATAATTAACAAGCACTAAACACACGCACACAAACCTATATATATATACATAAAATTACTGACTGCATTCCCCAACAACAAAGTCCCTTGTGGTACACATTGAACATCCCCATTTTTCTGCATCACCCACCAGGTGGACCCAGGTCCCTGGGCAAAAAACAGTTCCATGGAGAGGTTTGCCCTTCCCAGAAGCTTGAAAGACCCAAACCACTTTTCCCAACATGTTCTTTACATGTATGACAGGGACCTTATCTCCCTTGACAGTATGTAGGGAGTTGGCAGGACCATCGCAATTGATAGGTCCTTGAGTGTTGACCAAGCAGGTAGCTTCTGCCAAATGCTTCTCCCAGTGCTTAAATGTTCCACCACCCGTTGCTTTCAACATGTTTTTTAACAACCCATTGTATTGTTCGATTTTACCAGAAGCTGGTGCATGATAGGAGATATGATAAATCCACTCAATGCCATGTTCTTTGGCCCAAGTATTTACAGAAGAATTTTTGAAACGAGTCCCATTATATGACTCAATTCTTTCTGGAGCATCATGTCACCATAGGACTTGTTGTTACCCTCTTGTGCATTGGTGACCACAATCTTATTGAGTGCCCCTCCCCTGGCCTCAGGGGCAGTTCCACTGGATCTCAGAGACACTCCTCTGAATCTCTTTCCTCCTTTTCTCTTATAGTATCTGCTTCCTCTACTTTCTCCTCCTTGTTTTTCTGTTTTTCATGAGTCAATGTTCGTTTCATTTTCTGTCTTCTTACAGGGGCAACTGACATTGATTCTGGTGCCTCCTGTGGTTGATCTGGTTGTTCAGTTTCAATGCTCTCGCTCTCCAGCTTGGCTCCAAGTCTGTCTTGTTCGGCTATGAGGGAATCTAGTTCAGCTTCAAGCATGAGTCAATGAGCCTGAATGTGGTTTTGTTCAGTTTGGAGACTGAATATTGTGAACTGAAAGGTGTCTCGTTCAGTTCGGAGTGTGTCCCATTTGGAATTGAGGATGTCCCTCTCAGGCTGGAGGGTGTCTCACTCAGACCGGAGGATGTCTTGTTCAGAATGAAGGCTGTCAAGTTTGGATTGAAGGGAGTCTCTCTTGGATTGGGGGGCATCTCTCTCATCTCTCTTGGATTGGAAGGCTTCCCGTTCAGACTGGAGGGTGTCCCGTTGAGATTGGAGACTCTCAAGTTTGGATTGCAGGAAGTCTCTCTCATAGAATCATAGAATCACAGAATCATAGAATATCCTGGGTTGAAAAGGACCACAATGATCATCTAGCTTCAACCCCCCTGACACAGGCAGGGTCACCAACCAGTAGACCAGGCTGCCCAGAGCCACATCCAGCCTGGCCTCGAATGCCTCCAGGAATGGGGCATCCACAACCTCCCTGGGCAATGCGTTCCAGTGTCACCCCCCTCTGTGTGAAAAACTTCCTCCTAATATCTAACCTAAACCTCCCCTGTCTCAGTTAAAAAATAATTGCGAAATAACAGGGGTCAGCACACCTGGAGTGCAGGGGATGAGCCTCGCCCTCGGAAAACCACCACCTGATCATGGCATCTCCCCTGCCAGGTAAGTACCCAGGTAAGTCGGAGGATTTCTCTCTCAGATCAGAGGGAGCCCCACTCGGATTGGAGGGTGTCTCGCTCACACTGACAGCCGTCTCACTAAGATTGGAAGTCTTTTCTCTTGGACTGGAGATTGTCTTTCTCAGATTGGAGACTCTCTGGGAAACTCTCTTTCACCTTAGAGACTGTTTCTCGACTACAACACACTTTTTCTGGACCTGGAGATTCTCCATATCAGCTCTGAGACACTCACTTTTACAATGGAGACTCTCAATTTCAGAATCACAGAATCACAGAATCACCAAGGTTGGAAAAGACCTAAAAGATCATCCAGTCCAACCGTTCACCTATTACCAATAGCTCCCACTAAACCATGTCCCTCAACACAACATCCAGTCTTTCCTTGAACACCCCCAGGCTCGGTGACTCCACCACCTCCCTGGGCAGTCCATTCCAGTGCCTGACCACCCTTTCTGAAAAGTTATACTTCCTAATGTCCAGCCTGAATCTCCCCTGCCGTAGCTTGAAACCATTCCCTCTGGTCCTATCACTAATGACACGAGAGAAGAGGCCGACCCCCAGCTCACTACAACCTCCCTTCAGGAAGTTACAGAGAGCAATGAGGTCTCCCCTGAGCCTCCTCTTCTCCAGGCTGAACATTCCCAGCCTCTCCTCATATGGCCTGTGTTCCAGACCCCTCACCAGCTTTGTTGCCCTCCTTTGAACATGTTCCAGGGCCTCAATATCTTTCTTGCAGTGAGGGGCCCAAAACTGGACACAGTACTCGAGGTGCGGCCTCACTAGTGCTGAGTATAGGGGAACAATCACCTCTCTGCTCCTGCTTGCAACATTGTTTCTGATGCAAGCCAGGATGCCATTGGCCTTCTTAGCCACCTGGGCACACTGTCGGCTCATGTTCAGCCAAGCATCAATCGATACCCCCAGGTCCATTTCCTCTACGCAGTCCTCCAGCCACACCGCCCCAAGCCTGTAGCGTCGCCTGGGGTTGTTGTAGCCAAAGTGCAGGACCCGGCATTTGGCCTTGTTGAAACTCATCCCATTGGCTTCAGCCCAGCTCTCCAGCCTGTCCAGATCCCTCTGTAGGGCCTTGCTACCCCCAGGCAGATCCACACTTTCAGCCAATTTGGTGTCATCTGCGAATTTACTGAGGGTGCACTCGATGCCCACGTCGAGGTCATCAATAAAGATATTGAAGAGGACAGGCCACAGCACCGACCCCTCGGGAACACCACTCACGACCGGTCGCCAGCTGGATTTAACTCCATTCACCACTACTCTCTGAGCCTGGCCCTCCAGCCAGCTCCTTACCCAGCCAAGAGTGTACCCATCCAAGCCTCGGGCTGCCAGCTTCTGCAGGAGAATGCTGTGGGAGACAGTGTCAAAGGCTTTGCTGAAGTCTAGGTAGACCACATCAACAGCCTTTCCCTCATCCACCAGATGGGTCACTAGATCATAGAAGGAGATCAGGTTGGTCAAACAGGACCTGCCCTTCACGAACCCAAGCTGGCTAGGCCTGATCCCCCGGTCATCCCGCACATGCCGCATGATCTCCCTCAAGACAATCTTCTCCATAACCTTCCCTGGCACCGAGGTCAGGCTAACAGGCCTGTAGTTCCCCGGATCCTCCTTACGACCATTCTTGAAAATGGGAGTCACGTTGGCAAGCCTCCAGTCTTCTGGGACCTGTATGGGAACTGCTGAGTCACGGCCTGAACCTCTGATTGATCACCTGAGGTGAGCCATGAGTCAGCCAGAGGAGCACAGGTGAAGGCAATTCACCTGTGCTGCCAGAAGGGGGGGAGCCAGGCTCCACCCCTCCTGGACCTATTTAAGAGGTGGCTACCAGAGGGGAAGGATCTCTTTTGGAGTTCCTCCTCTTTGGTATCTTCTAGTGAGCTCAACCCAAGGGTAAGCTCTTCTGCTTATTCTCTTTTGTGATCCTTGTTTGCTTTGCCTTACTCTTTTGATTATATTGCAATTATAACTTCTTGATATCTATTGATTATACACAATTGTATTGTGATTATAACATCTTGGTTATACACTTGGCGAGCCAGGCAGGCTGAATATACTGAAATTAACATCATGTCTTTCCTGTGGAATTTCTATAAATGGGTCAAGGGGGAGAACAATACTTCCCTAGAGAAAATGATTCCAGGGCAGATCCCAGGATTTGAGGGATCGCCCTATTACGAGTTAGCTGCCATCACTGAAAAATGGGGTCCCTTACGCGTTATGGGCAATCTCTCCCCATATCGCATGGCAGACTATTTTCAAGGACTTGACAAGGATATTCTCATTACCAAAGAAAGACAATTGGCTGCCTCCATGGTGGCATGGCCACTATTAACCGCTTTAAATCATGCGGACTTAAGAAATAATACTTTAGAAACCGAAAATCAGCTTTTGAAAGATCGCATTGAAAAGTTGGAGCACGAACTTGGCGTTTTAACGGGGAAGAAGCCAATTCTACATCTTCCTGTAAGCCAAATTCGTAATATTTCAATAAATGATGACCAGGCTCCTGAATCAACAGACTTCGTTGATCCGGAAAACAAGAAATCCAAATCAGACCTTGAATGTCCAATTCTGACTGATCCACTGGAAATCCGTCCTGTTGTAACCCAGAAAACAAAAAAAGTACAGGACAGACCGGCAGGGGTGCCGCCTGATCAATAGCCCCCTGCCCAGACTCATTTACACGTAACGGCCCAGCCATACACGGCAACAGAATTGATGGACTTAGTACGGCGATTTCATCAGAAGCCCAGAGAAAGTGTGCCGGCTTGGTTATTGAGAATATGGGATTCTGGGGCAGAAAGTGTTTTGGTGAATGGCCCAGAAATAGCCAAGCTGGCCGCCGTGACTGTCCATCCTGCTCTCAGACAGAGGTTATATGTGGGTCATCAATATCGTGATGAAAACCATTCTATGCTAGAATGGTTAATGGCTGCCTGCCATTTGATGTGGCCGAATGAATCAAATATATTTTTACATACAGGCATGTGGTCCTCCATGGAGGACCTTCAAAATTATATCTGTGAACTGGGTGTAAGAGAGGCCATCTATGAAGATACATTTGATGGCCCTGATATGGTTAAATTTTCAGCAGGGATGAGAGATTTAATTCTACAGCAAGCTCCCTCCCATCTGTACGGCACCCTAGTTGCGATATTAAATCCCCTTGTAACATCAGAAGCCGTAGTCCAGCAGGCTGCCCAGTTAGTTGCCGATTTGGGAGAAACAGAACGCCTGCGGACTAGGCGCAATATTCGGTTATTGGAGGAAACAGAGGTCCTGCCGGTAAATAAAACCAGAATGCCGGCTACTCGAGCTCCTCCATCGGGACCCATAAGGGTATCCCGAAAACAAATGTTTAATGATTTAATTCGGGATGGGGTCCAATTTGCTAAGATCGACCGCCAGCCCAACCACGTCCTTCTCCAGCTCTGGAGACAACTAAAGGACAATCAAAAATTCCAGAGCTACCCTAAGAAATCAAGGGTAAGAGCTATAGAGAGGGTTCCAACAACAACATGGAACCTAGAAGATTTTATTATTCCAAACAGGAAAAAGAAGCCACCTCAGGTGTCTCAGGCCACAATGCCTGAGCCATCAGAAGCAAAAGAACTGGCCCTAGCACAATTCATGCAGTGACAAAGGGTGTTAGTCCCCGTAGGGCCTCCAGATGGGACCGGAGGCCCTATGTAGAATTAACGATTTATTGGTCCCGAAAAAATATTCAGAGAGTTATGGCACTAGTAGATACTGGAGCAGAAACATCAATTATCTATGGAGATCCGGGAAAATTTCATGGCGACAGAGTGATGATTGGTGGTTTTGGGGGACAGACTATTCCTGTCACCCAAACATGGTTAAAATTGGGGGTTGGGCGTCTCCCACCCCGGGAGTACAAGGTGTCTATTGCCCCAGTCCAAGAATACATCCTGGGCATAGACATTCTATGGGGTCTGGCTCTCCAAACAACTGTGGGAGAGTTCAGACTTCGACAAAGATGTATCAGTATCCGGGCGGTGCAGGCAATATTAAGAGGCCATGCGAAACATGAGCCTGTTTGCCTGCCGAAACCGCGCCGGATTACTAATGTTAGACAGTATAGACTCCCGGGTGGGCAAGATGAAATATCGAGAACGGTGCAGGAATTAGAAAAAGTGGGCATTATAAGACCTGCACACAGCCCGTATAACTCCCCCATATGGCCGGTGCGAAAGTCGGATGGCACATGGAGGATGACAGTAGATTACAGAGAATTAAATAAGGTCACGCCGCCTATTCATGCGGCCATACCCAATATTGCTTCCCTAATGGGCACATTGAGTAGGGAGATAAAAACCTATCATTGTGTCCTAGATCTAGCAAATGCATTCTTCAGTATCCCAATTGCTGAGGAATCGCAAGATCAGTTTGCGTTTACATGGGGAGGCAGGCAGTGGACCTTTCAGGTCCTGACACAAGGGTACGTGCATTCACCAACGTATTGTCACAATCTAGTGGCGCGTGACCTGGCTGACTGGACAAAACCTGATGATGTTAACCTATATCATTATATCGATGATCTCCTGTTGACATCCGACTCACTGGAGGTAGTAGGACAGGCAGCAGATTCATTAACTGCCTATTTGCAACAAAGGGGATGGGCTATAAATCCCCAAAAGGTGCAAGGTCCAGGCCTGTCCGTAAAATTCCTGGGGGTGGTTTGGTCAAGAAAGACCAAAGTGCTACCCAGTGCTGTTATAGATAAGGTTCAGGCATTCCCAGTCCCTACAACATCAAAGCAGCTGCAAGAGTTTCTAGGTATATTGGGTTATTGGCGTTCCTTTATACCTCACCTAGCACAGCTGCTAAGGCCACTATACAGACTCACAAAAAAGGGGCAGCTATGGGACTGGGGGAAAACCGAACAGGATGCTTTCCAACAAGCAAAACTGGCAGTTAAACAAGCTCAGGCATTAGGTATATTAGATCCTACCCTCCCAGCCGAGTTGGACGTTCATGTTACTCAAGACGGCTTCGGTTGGGGCCTGTGGCAGCGCCAGAGTTCTGTTCGGACCCCCATTGGTTTCTGGTCTCAGGTTTGGCACGGAGCAGAAGAAAGATACAGTATGATTGAAAAACAGTTATTGGCTGCCTATTCGGCATTACAGGCAGTAGAACCAATAACTCAGACAGCTGCAGTTATAGGCAAGACCACTCTGCCAATTCAGGGGTGGGTGAAGGATCTGACCCACCTTCCTAAGACAGGGGTGGCCCAAGCACAAACAGTGGCACGATGGGTTGCCTATCTCAGCCAAAGGAGCAGTCTGTCTTCATCACCCTTGAAAGAAGAACTCCAGAAGATCCTAGGCCCAGTGACGTATCCCAGTGATGCACCAAAAGAAATACTGTTCGCTCCACCAGAGAAGAGTCCTGTTCAGGAGGGAAAATATCCTATCCCTGAAGATGCCTGGTACACAGATGGGTCCAGCAAGGGCAACCCGAGCAAGTGGAGAGCAATAGCATACCATCCTTCCACTGAGACAATCTGGTTCGATGAGGGGGATGGTCAGAGAAGCCAATGGGCAGAACTGCGAGCCGTGTGGATGGTTATAACCAAAGAACCCGGTGATGGTATCCTGAACATCTGCACAGATAGTTGGGCTGTGTACCGGGGGCTCACTCTCTGGATTGCACAGTGGGCCACCCAGGAATGGACTATCCACGCCTGACCGATCTGGGGCAAAGACATGTGGTTAGATATATGGAATACGGTCAAACACAGGACTGTACGTGTCTACCACGTTTCTGGTCATCAGCCCCTACAGTCACCGGGAAACGATGAAGCCGACACATTGGCCCGAGTTCAATGGATTGAGAATTCACCATCTGAGAACATCGCCCGCTGGTTACATCAGAAGCTACGGCATGCTGGACAAAAGACAATGTGGGCAGCTGCTAAAGCATGGGGACTGCCCATACAACTATCTGATATCGTCCAGGCATGCCAGGATTGCGACGCCTGCTCCAAGATGAGACCGAGATCGTTGCCCGAAACAACAGCCCATCTTGCTAGGGGACACAATCCTCTCCAGCGATGGCAGGTCGATTACATCGGGCCCCTTCCTTGTTCCGAAGGGGCAAGATATGCCCTGACCTGTGTCGACACTGCAAGTGGGCTACTGCAGGCCTATCCAGTACCGAAAGCAAACCAGGCATATACCATCAAGGCACTCACTAAACTGATGTCCACCTACGGGACACCTCAAGTCATCGAGAGCGACCAAGGGACTCATTTTACTGGTGCAACGATACAGCGCTGGGCAGAAGAAAATAACATCGAATGGCGATTCCACCTGCCATATAATCCAACAGGGGCAGGCCTCATCAAACGTTATAATGGTATTCTTAAGGCTGCCCTGAAGACAGACTCCCAGTCCTTGCAGGGGTGGACAAAAAGACTGTATGAAACCCTGCGGGACCTGAATGAAAGACCTCGAGATGGCAGACCCAGTGCCCTGAGAATGTTGCAGACGACATGGGCCACCCCGCTTAGGATCCAAATTACGGGCACTGATCATCAGGTAAGACCCCAAATTGGTAATGAAAATAATCTTATGCTCCCTGCCCCTGAAAACTTAGAGCCAGGTACCCATAAAATAAAATGGCCCTGGAAGGTGCAGGTAGGACCCAAGTGGTGTGGCCTACTTGCACCTTGGGGGAGACTGTTGGAGGTGGGAGGCTCAGTAGTCCCTCCAGTAATAGGTACATGGCCTACTGATATTATGGTCAACACTCCGATCTTTATTGCTAAAGGGACCCCCATCATGTCCCTATGGCAGATCAGGACACCTCCTTTGGTGCCTGATATCGTTATGCAGCCGCAGATATCCGGCGAAAAGGTGTGGTACAGGCGGCCAGGACGTGCCCCAGTACAAGCGGAAGTGTTGACCCAAGACAGAAATACGGCCTGTATCTTGCCCTGGAGAGCAGACCTTCCCCTCCTGGTACCTGTAAAACATCTGTATTACTCCCCGTGAGTCTGTGAGCCTTCAGAACCACCGGAAGGAACAAAATGCCATCAAGCGTTCCAGTGTTGCTGTCAGATCACGTACAACACCCGGTGATGGTCTGCATGGGACTGATGGAACATAGAATGGACTTGCACCTCAGGACCTCATGCCTCCAGGCACATCATCGAGCACTGGCCCATAGAAGAGTATGGACATCCACTAATCATCACTTGTCTTGAACTGTACCAACATACGTCGCGATAAAATTGTACAAGCGTCGCGATATACCGGATCTCTGTATTAGGGAAAGCTTACCCTTTTGTTAACCTGATCATTGGTTCACGCCGTGAAGGGGTGGAGTGTATGGGAACTGCTGAGTCACGGCCTGAACCTCTGATTGATCACCTGAGGTGAGCCATGAGTCAGCCAGAGGAGCACAGGTGAAGGCAATTCACCTGTGCTGCCAGAAGGGGGGGAGCCAGGCTCCACCCCTCCTGGACCTATTTAAGAGCTGGCTACCAGAGGGGAAGGATCTCTTTTGGAGATCCTCCTCTTTGGTATCTTCTAGTGAGCTCAACCCAAGGGTAAGCTCTTCTACTTATTCTCTTTTGTGATCCTTGTTTGCTTTGCCTTACTCTTTTGATTATATTGCAATTATAACATCTTGATATCTATTGATTATACACAATTGTATTGTGATTATAACATCTTGGTTATACAGGGACCTCACCAGTCAACAAGGAGCACTGATAGATGATGGAAAGCAGCTTGGCTATCACCTCTGCCAGTTCCCTCAGCACTCTCGGGTGGATCTCATCTGGCCCCATAGACTTGTGGCAGTCCAGTTGGAGGAGTAGGTCTCTGACTGTTTCTTCCAGAATCACAGGGGGGTTAGTGTGCTCCCCAGCCAAGATTACCAGGTCAGAGAGAGGGGTATCCTGAGGATAACTGGTCTGACTTTTAAAGACAGACATAAAGAAGGCATTCAGAACCTCTGCCTTTTCCTTATCCTCAGTGGTCACATTCCCAGCCTCATCCAGCAAAGAGTGGATATTCTCCTTTGTCCTCCTCTTACTGTTAATGTATTTATAAAAGAGCTGCTTATTCCTTTTCACCCCAGCAGCTAGGTTAAATTCAAGCTGGGCTTTTACATTTCTGATTTCACCTCTACACATCCTAACGACTTCCTTGTATTCATTCTGAGTGGCCTGTCCCTCTTTCCACAGGCGGTAGATTCTCTTTTTCTCCCGGAGCTTCAAGAATAGCTCCCTATTCATCCACGCCGGTCTTCTTCCCCGCCGGCTCACTTTGCAGCTCAGGGGGACTGCCTGCTCCTGCGCCCTTACGACTTCCTTCTTGAAGAGCAACCAGCTCTCTTGGACCCCTTTACTCGCTAAGACTGAATGCCAGGGGACTCCCCCTATTAGTCCCTTGAACAATTCAAAGTCCACCCTCCTGAAGTCCAAGGTAGCAGTATTACTATTCCCCCTCCAGGCTCCACCATGAATCGAGAAGTCTATCATTTCATGGTCACTCTGTCCAAGACAGCCTCCAACCTCCACATCTCCCACCAGACCTTCCCTGTTTGTGAACAGCAGGTCTAGTGGGGCAGTTCCTCTCGTGGGCTCTCTGACCAGCTGCATCAGGAAGTTATCCTCTATGCATTCCAGAAACCTCCTAGACTGCTTCTTCTGTGCTGTGCTGTACTCCCAGCATATGTCAGGGAAGTTAAAGTCCCCCATGAGGACAAGGGCTGGCGACTGTGCAGCTCGTGCCAACTGCTTATAGAATACCTCGTCTGTCTCTTCATCCTGATTTGGAGGTCTATAACAGACGCCCGCCAGGGTGCCTGTCTTGTCAGCCCTTCCTCTGATCTTTACCCAAAGGGATTCAATGTTATTGCCCCCAATCACAATCTCAGTAGCATAAAAGCATTCCCTAATGTAGAGAGCCACACTGCCACCCCACCTTCCTTGCCTATCCTTCCTGAAGAGTTTGTAGCCATTCATTGCAGCGCTCCAGTTGTGGGAGCAATCCCACCGCGTTTCCATTATGGCAACTAGGTCATAGTTTGCCTGCTGCACAATGGCTTCCAACTCTTCTTGCTTGTTGCCTATGCTGTGTGCATTAGTGTAGACGCACCTCAACTGAGCCCCTCACCTCTCACCTGATCCCAATACCACTTCCCCAGGCTGTTCTCTAGCAGGCCCGGCTTTATCCTCTTCCTGTTTCCTATCTAGTTTAAAGCTAAGAAGTTTAAACCATCTCCCTTTCTGGGATAGTATTAAATAAGGCCTGATAAGCATCAGCGAGGCCCCAAATCATTTGTGCCTCCTCAGATCTGCCTGAGCCGCAACATCCCTGTCTCAAATATCTGCTTAGGTTCTCAGGATCTTGCAGGTGTTCAGGAGTTAAGTACCATGACACTGGCAATGCCCACATCTTTGAAGTCTCATCCATGTCCCTCCATACTCCCTGTCACTCAGTATTCTCTGGCTTTGGGGAAGTCTTCCTCAAAATACTATAAATACAGATATTGAGTAAAATGATGAGTACATTCAGGGAGGTTGACCATGTGGTCATTGATTGAACACTCCAAAAACGTATAAGGGATTCAGGGGATAGACCAGAAGCCTGTTTAAAAGTCAGTGTTTAAACCATATCATGTTGTATGCAGGCACGAGATAGGTGTTTCCACCTTTGCTTCTAGTTTTTTACATATGCATACAGCTGCATAGAGTTGCAGACTTAATAAAGGTCCAGCATGTTCTAAGTACTGAAATCCAGAACATGATGGAATGTAATCCCTTACAGATCTATTTCACCATTTTCTTTTCTGTCTTCTTGGAGGAAGAAAAAAAAAAAAAAAAAAAAAAAACACACTGTCGTGGTGTCAAAAAACAAACAAAAAAAATTGGTACAGCACTCAGAACGTTGGCTCCACACCCAAAAATTAAGGTCTGCAAGCTGCAGCTAAGCTTTCTAACAAAACTCTCTAAGAGTTAGAGTAGAGACCACAGAGCTTTGCTTTTGAAGTTTGTTTTCCCAGCCAATGCACCAAAAAAATGTCACAGTTTGGCCTAGTTCTACAGCAGGGGGCGAAGGGACCCATGCCCCAGGAAGGGAAAAAAAAAGAAGGGAAATCAGCCTAAATAAGGAAAATGGGCAACAAGCTAAGGGAAAAACTTAATTTACTAAATATAATAGTGGAATATGAAATAATGCAGTATGATTGGAATTGAAGCTAATAAATCAAAATAAGATAGTGTCCAAAACTGAAGTCTGTACTCTAATTATGTAGACAAGACAGCCAGGAGCACAGAGAGAAAAGACAGTTTTGTGACTTCCAGTCAGTTTTATTTTTCCCTCCGAATGGAAAACAGAAAAATGAAGTTTTCTAGGAGTTGCAATTAATTATTCTCTTCTGAGACCAGGTAACTGGAATTATTGACAATCCATGGAACTGCAGCATTAACTCTAACTCCCAGCACTGCATGATGTTACAATGTGGAATACCGATCCAAAAAAAAAAAAAAAAAAAATCATAAAACCATGACAAGTGGGCATATCTTCCTTCTCTCAGTTCTTTCTTTTGCTTTCTGCAACTTGGGCTGTGGGGCTAGAGCCCTTGCCCGTGAAGACTGAGACAAAGAAGTCATTGAGCACCTCAGCTTTCTCCGTATCCCTCCTGACCAACTCTCCATTTTCCATCTGGAGAGGGCCCACATCTTCCCTTGACCTTCTTTTTATCACTGATATACCTGTAGAATTTCTTCTAGTTCCCCTTTATGTCACTGGCTAGATTTAATTCTGTCTGGGTTTTAGCTTTCCTAACCTGAGCCCTGATGGCTCAGACAACTTCCTTGTAGTCCTCCTAGGTAACCTGCTCCTGCTTCTACTCCCTATAGACTTTCTTTTTTGAACTTAAGGAAGTCCAGGAGCATCTTGTTCATCCATGGAGGCCCCCTGGCATTCTTGCCTGCCTTCCTTCCTTTTTCTCAGGATACACTGCTTCTGGGCTTGGAGGAGATGGTCTCTGAATATTGACCAGCTTTCTTAGGCTCCTCTTCCCTCCAGGGCTTTCTACCATGCCATCCTGACAAGCAGTTCCCTGAAGAGGTTGAAGTCCACTCTCCTAAAGTCTAGAGTAGCAAGCTTGCTGTACACCCTCTTTGACACCCTAAGAATCTTCAACTTCACCATTTCCTGGTCACTGCAGCCAAGCCTGCCCTTGAGCTTCACACTACTCACCAGCCTTTCCTCATTGGTGAGGACAAGGTCCAGCATAGCACCTTTTCTCTTGGGTTCCTGTACAACTTGAAAGAGGAAGCTATCATTAATACAGTCCAGAAACCTCTTCGATTGCTGGTGCCTTGCTGTGTCATCCTTCCAACAGATATCAGGGTAGTTGAAATCCCCCATGAAGACCATGTTTTGTGAACATGAAGTTGCTCCTGTCTGTTTATAGAGGGCCTCATCCACTTGGTCTTACTGATTAGGCAGCCTGTAGCAGACCCCCACTACGTCTCCTTCCCCTGCCTTCTGTTTGACCCTAACCCATAAGCGCTCTGTCAACTCCTCATCTATCCCCAGGTGGCGCTCCATGGACTCCAGTTGGTTCATGATGTAGAGGACAACACCCCCTCCCCTTCTCCTATCTGTCTTTTCTAAAGTTTATATCCATCTGTTCCTACATTCCAGTCATGAGAGCCATCTCACCGTGTCTCAGTGATGACAATGACCTCATAGCCCTGTAGGCATGCACATGCCTGTAACTTTTCTTGCTTGTTCCCCATGCTCCATGCATTAGTGTACAGGCATTTGAGTTGGGCTCCCATTGAGGCTGATTTGTCAATTGGAGGTCCCTTATCCTGAACCTTAGGTGCTGGCTTACTGGCCTGTGATCCAGCTCCAGGCCTGGAGCATCCATTACCATCATCAGCCTCAAAGTGCAATGGTTTGAGGATCCTCTCTCCTGGCAACTCAAGTTTAAAGCCCTCCTGATTAAACTGGAAAGCATGTTGCCAATGATGGCCTTCCCCTTCACTGAGATAACCCCATCCTTCCCCAGAAAACCAGGTTTCTCAAGACTATTCCCATGACATAAATAGCAGAAGTCCTGTTTGTGACACCACTCCCTTAACCATTCATTGATTTTCTTAGTTCTGTCATAATATTTCCTTCCCCGGATCTCACTGAAGACATTCTGATGACATCATCAACCACATGGGTATCCATGATTACAGTGAAATTCAAAGTGCACTGCTAATACTGAACGATGCTTGACCAGTGCTTGAGTTGACTCACAGGTCAAAGTTCTTTCTCTCACAAGCAAGCATTTAAGGCAGAAACACACTAAGATGTGGAGAGAGAGGAGAAAAAAAAAAAAGAAAAAAAAAAAAACAGGTTTCCACAACAACCTTAAGAATATGAAATACTAACAATACATACAGAAACTCATCTTTCCAATTCAATATTTTAGCTTCTAAAAGTCTGGAATAGGCAAGTAGTACTTTTCTTTTACATGAGAAGCAATTGGAAGAATATCCTTTCCCTATAGGTTTTTGGAGCTTTGTTTACCGAAGCAAAGTAATAAGTGGTTTCCTGATCTTTGCATGTTTGTTTTTTTTTCTTGAAGAACTCTCTTAATCTCTCTTCAGGAATTTATTTTGGTTGAAACGAACTGTGTAAAGTCCAGGATTCATCAGTGTAAGTCAATATTACTCCAGATACCTAAAATTTAGCTGTCTCCTTTTAGCTTGTAAAGTCTCTCTCCTAAGAGCCTTAAAACTGATCTGAGGCTCTTGTACATCTCAGGCTAAGTCTAATGCAGATGAACACCTCAAAGCATGTGGAGTGCAGGGCTTGATGAAGGAAGCGAGAGGGTTGCTGTTAGCATAGTCTGCCTTAGAAACAGGACATTATGGTTGAACTTGGGTTTCTTTAGTAATTCAGTAAACATCAGCCAAATCTTCTTTGAGGAAAAAAAGGAAGGGAAGGAGGAATAGTACAAGGTCCATCAAGGCCATGAAAGAGATCTAGCACATTTCTGGCCAGCAGTATAATTTTGCTCTCTGGTCATCTCAACTTACACCCCTAAATCCATTGCACCCTTCACTCACTCCTGAACAGAATAATGCCCTGCAGTCAGCCACTTCCAGCTCTTTCTACCTGAACCTGAGACTGAAAAGACCTTTGTTCTGTGTTTACCAGTCAACTGTGCTTTACATCAGCAAACAATCTAAAAAACCCAGACTGAGCCTGAGATGGTATGGTCTTCAGTGACTTAAAGAACTGCACCCACCAACACTGAGTCAAATTCCTGTCTTCTGGTGTAGTAATAATGAAGAAGGCAAATACCTGAAGGCCCAGTTCCAAAGAAACTTTCAGAAGAGTGATGTCTGGCAAGCCGTCCATGAGTGTTGCTATTTTAAATGCATCCTGGGCAAGTTTGAAAATGTGTGATGAGGAGTGGATATTTTTCTGGATGGACTGTAACACTGTTTCCAGCCTCTGAACATCACCTGCAAGATGTAAACAGAATCAAAAAAAAACAAAACAATTTCCCCAAACATCCAGAGATGCATTACATATTACATTCATCTACAAGAAGAGCCAAAAAGAGGACTTGGGGAGCTACAGGCCTGTCAGTCTAACTTCAGTGCTGGTAAAGGTTATAGAACATATCATCTTGAGTGCCATCACATGGCACATACAAGACAAACAGGTAATCAGACCATCAGCATGAATTTATGAAAAGTAGGTACTGCTTGACTATCCTAAACTCCTTCTATAACAAAGTTACCTACTTAGTGAATGAGGGGAAAGGCTGTGGATGTTGCCTACCAAGACCTAAGTAAAGCTTTTGACACTGTTTCCCACAGCATTCTCCTGGAGAAACTGTCTGCTCATGGTTCGGTCAGGCATGCACTTTTCTGGGTAAAAAACTTCCCAGGTGGCCAAGCCCAGATCTTGACAAGGGGATTGAGTGCTTCCTCAGTAAGTTTGCAAGTTACACCAAGTTAGATGGGAGCACTGATCTGCTTGAGAGTAGGAAGGCTTACAGAGGGTTCTGGATAGGCTGGATCAGTGGGCAGGGGCCACCTGTATGAGGTTCAATAAGGTTAAGTGCCAGGTCCTGCACTTCAGTCACAACAACTCCATGCAATGGTACAGGCTGAGGGAAGAGCGGCTGGAAAGCTGCGAAAGCTACTTGGTGGAAAAGGATCTAGAGATACTGGTAGATAACCAGCTGAATACGAGGCAGCAGTATGCCCAGGCAGCCAAGAAGGCCAACAACATCCATACCCCAGCATGTATCAGAAATTGCATAGCCAGCAGGACAAGAGAAGTGCTTGCCTCCCTGTACTCAGCCCTGGTGAGGCTGCACCTTGAATAGTGTTCAGTTCTGGCCCCTTCACTACAATATATTGAGGGGCTGAGACACATCCAAAGAAGGGGAACAAAACTGGTAGTGAAAGGTCTAAAGAACAAGTCTTATGAGAAGTGGCTGAGTGAACCAGGGTTATTTAACCTAGAAAAAAGAAGGCTCAGGGGAGACCTTACTGCTCTCTACAACCTCAAAGGCGGTTGTAGTGAGGTGGAGGTCAGTCTCTTCTCCCAAGCAACAAGTAATAGGACAAAAGGAAACGGCCTCAAGCTGTACCAGAGGAGGTTTAGGTTGAATACTAGGAAGAAGTTACTCACTGAGAAGGTTGTAAAGCATTAGAACAGGCTGCCCAGTGAAGTAGTTGAGTCACCACTCCTGGAGATATTTAAAAGATGTGTAGATGTAGTGCTTAGGGACAGGGTTTAGTAATAGACTTGGAAGGTGCTAAGTTAATGGTTGGATTTGATGATCTTAAAGACCTTATCCAACCTAAATGATTCTACGATTCTATAATCAAGCCTGCCATTGCTGCAGCAATAGTACGATATTTCCGTTGTACACTTTTCATAAACTTACCATAATAAAATCACATATGAACAAAAGATACAAGACAACACAAACTCCTCTAGCGCCAGATGGTGTTTAAGCAATGCATGCTAAAAAGACAACTTGATTTGTTAGTTTTAGAAGGAATTAGCCCATTCCCAGGTCTCACAATCCACATCGTGTGTCAGAAAAACAAAAACAAACAAAAAAAAAACACTGTTGCATCATTAAATCAAGCTTACATAGCTACCATTTAGCTAGCTTAACTACTTCACTAGAAGATTAATTAGAAGTTTAAGTCAGTTGAGCTAGCTGCGCTCATTTCAAGCTTAGCAGACAGCAATTTAGATTCAAAAACACAAACTTTCAACTATTTACTACATATAATATTAAAAGCATACATTTATTAGAGTACATAACCAACAGAACTGTACCTTTAGCTGCTGACAGCACAGTCAATGCCAGCTCACACTGCTGGGATTCAACATGGCTTAGGTTGAACCAGCGGGGATAACGATTTGGAACCACTGATACAACGTGGTGTGGGAAAGACGTGTCTCCTGAAAAAGCTGCAGATTCCAATACTAGCAACCTAAAATAAATAAATACACTTTCATTAAATCATAACCACACTAGGTTACTATACAATCAACAAATATACAGACGATAAAGAATAGCCAGGAGTTAATCTGAAGTAATTACAAAACCAGACTAAAGAAAAGGAAGGGAAAAAAACAAACAAACAAACAAAAAACACACCCAAACCTGGACTTGCATAACAAACTCCAGAGAAAAAACTCAAAAGAAAAGATCCTTAACCACTGGCAGCCAGTTCTTAAATGGGTCTAGGAGAGGTGGAGCCTGGTTCCACCCCTTCCTGCAGCACAGGTGAATTGCCTTCACCTGTGCTCCGTGGCTAACTCAGTGCTCACCTCAGGTGATTAATCAGAGGTTCAGGCCCTGATCCAGCAACCCCATACACTCCACCCCTTCATGGCGTGAACCAATGATTAGGTTAACCACAGGGTGAGCTTTTCATAATACAGAGATCCGATATACCGTGACACATATACATTTTCATTGCGACACGTTAGTAAAATTTAAGATGAGTGATAATCGGTGAACGTTGATATTCTTTGATGGGCCAGTGCTTGATGATGTTACCGGAGGCATGCAGTTGTGAGGTGCAGGTCTGTTCTATGTTCCATCAGTCCCATATAGACCATCACTGGGTATTACACATGATCCGATAGTAATACTGGAACGCTTTTGATGACATTTCATTCCTTCCAGTGATCCTGAAGGCTCAAAGACTCACAGGGACTAATACAGATGTTACAGAGGTACAAGGAGGGGAAGGTCTGCCCTCCAGGGCAAGATACAGGCCATATTTCTACCCTGGGTCAACACTTTAGCTTGTACTGCGGCACACCCTGGCCACCTATACCACACCTTCTGGCCAGATGCTTGTGGCTGCATAATGATATCAGGCACCAAAGGAGTCTTTTGTCCAGCATGCTGTAGCTTCTGATGAAACCAACTGTCGGAAACGGTGGGAGAAAAGATACGACCAAGGGCTTGATCAAGCATTCTCAACCTTTAATCAGAAGGCACCGTTATTTATTACAGCGTATAATGAGGCTAATACATATTGCAAAAGGCGAGCTCCTGATAGGTTGGTGCACGGGTAGCCGATTCAACCGCAGCAGCATTCCCACGGTCAGCACCCCCAGTTCTGCATCCTGTTATTGCTTCGTGTTGGTTCCTCATAATCCTGCTGTCCTTGATGATGATAGGTCAGCAGGCTCGTGTTTATGCCTAGTTATTTCAGTCTTATCAGCGGGGTTGTGTCAACATGACCCTTTTCTGCAAGCCAGCTCTCAGCAATGCTCTCCACAATTCCCCCTTTTTCTTTTAGGGATAGCAGATTGGCGGAAAAGGCTCTAGATGTAATGCGAGTAATTAAGCTTTGCAGACAGGTAAGACAGCAAGGCACGGATATCATAACCAATAGCACAAATCCCAGGAGGACCAACAAATATTTAATTATGTCACGCACCCAGGGGCCTAAACCAAGACTTCTCAGCCACTGATCCAGCCCCAGACCTTCTTCTTCTCGTAGGCTAGAAGTTAGCTCTTGTAAAACAGATAGTTGCTTATGAATAGATTGTGAGTGATCAGACAAGTTCATACAGCACATACCTTCGAGATCCTCACACCCATGCCCATGCACAAGTAGCAGAAAATCAATTGTGGCACGATTTTGCAAAATGGCATGGCGGACCGAGTCTACATCTAATAAAAGATTATTAATAGCAAGTGATGTAGCATTAGTTTGCTTAGCGAGCCAGCAGCCCAGTTTGTTAAGGGTAGATAGAGCTTTGGCGCTGGCTACCCCAGGAGCTAATAGAGAAGAAAAGAACCTCTGTTCAAAATTCCAAAAGTTAGCGTTTGGGTCGCATTCTTCAGTGAAGGCATGAGCCATACGCTTGTGCCTTCTAGGCTGATGGTGTTGTAATACCATTGACGTAGTGGGGGCCAACAGTGACAATCGACCTAAGGTACAAGGCGCACCCCTCAAAATTTGTTTTTTTTTTTTTCTTTTTTTTCTTTTTTTTTTTTTTCGAAAGCAAAGCGTTTAATGTCCTTTTCATGTAGGCTAATAGTGAAAAAGCAGTCTTTCAGATCAATAATGAGAAGGTCCCAGTTACGAGGTATCATACTAGGATTCGGGAGACCAGGTTGTAGCGGCCCCATCCCTTCCATTTGATTGTTAACTGCTCTGAGATCATGTAACAGTCTGAACTTTCCGGATTTCTTTTTTATGACGAAGATGGGGGTGTTCCATGGGCTGGTAGACGGTCTTAAATGGCCAAGTTCTAGCTGTTCCTGAACTAACTTGTGTGCCTGGATTAGGTTTTCCCTTTTTAGGGGCCATTGCTTAACCCAAATCGGAGAGTCCTCTAACCATCTTATTTGGATCGGGAAAACCAAAGCACTGGCCCCCACTAAAAACCCTTCTTGTCATTTGTTAGTCGAAACCCCAGCTGGGAGAGTACGTTTCTTCCTAGCAGACAGGCTACACCAAGTGGGAGTGGCAGAATTGACATCTTCAGTGAGAGGCTATAGTCATCGATATTAACAGTCAGTAGGGGTGTCTGTCGAGCAATTATCATGCCTCCCACACCGGTAACAGTACCTGAGGCTTCGTAGCATGGCCAGTGCTCGGGATAAGCAGATGAACTGATGATGCTAGAGTCGGCGCCTGTGTCTAGTAGCGCCGAGAGAGAGATCTTTTCCTCTTTGTATAGTATGGTAATGTGCTGCTTGGGTCGCTGGCCTAGACCCACTGAAAGCAAGACCAACTTATCGGAGGAGCCAAAGCTGCCGCTGCCTCTTGGTCGAATCTCTCGAGGGGTGATTCCAACCGTTTGTTGCTGGAGGGGAACGATTTGAGCGAAACGTTGACCCTGTTGAACCGTAATTGGAGGCCAAGGCGTGTATGCCATCACATAAATCTCTCCTTGGTAATCTGCATCAATCACACCTGGTATGATAAATAATCCCAACATAGACGCAGAGGATCTTCCCAATATCAGTCCTCCCATAGGTTGGCCTCCAATAATGAGCGGGCCCTTGACCCTGGTGGAGATGCGGGTGGGCCGGTTTGAAGATAGCGTGACAGTTACTGCGGCTGTCAGGTCCAGGCCGACGCTTCCCCGTGTTGCAGGTTGTAGGACTGGTCCTGTAGTTCCGGTTGAACAGAGGTGGTCGCAATTTGTGTCCTTGCGCGGCAGTCCCTTCTCGTGCTGGTCTGGGAGTTTCCCGGACGGCAGGCTTTAGTTCGGCGGGGGCCTTGACCTATTAGAACACTAGAGCCAGGACCCTCTAATGGCGCAAGTGCAGCCAGTACCTGACTCTGACAGGCTTGAGCCTGTGCTTTCATACCTTCACCTAGCTCTTTTATAGCCTGGACTAAGAAAGCCTGTGGTCCAGAGGGTATATTCGCCATTTTTTCTAAAGCTTCCTCAATGGTCCACCCACTGCTAAGATTATTCAGAATAGATCTAGTGGCAGAATTGCAATTCTGCAGAGCATATTGTTTTAACATGGCGCCCTTCATATAGTCAGGCACCCCCGCAGCATCAATAGCTGCAGCTACCCTGTCAATAAATGATCCAAAAGCCTCATCCCTTTTCTGCTGAATGCCGATGTAAGTGGGGATACCCCCAGGCGCCCTAATATGACTCAGGGCAGACCTTGCACAATTCATAGACTCACGTAATTTGTCAGGTCCTAACAGCGCCTGAGCCTCGATTCTGAGAAAATTGCCTAAACCCAGAATCTCATTCAGGGTAATCTGGAAAAGAGGATCTCCTGGCTGGCGCTGAACCAGCACACTTCTTTGGGCTTCATCATGCCAGTGCGCATTAAATAGCAGTTGCTGATGTTGGGTTAATATCAACCTGGCTATGCCCCTAATGTCTGTGGGCAATAGTACTTGGGACCCCCAAATGAAATCCAATATCTGTTCCGTTGGCTCCCCTGTTATGCCATACTGACTAACTGTAGCCCTGAGTTGAGACAAAAGTTTCCAATCAAGATTTTGAATCGTTGCCTGCATTCCCCCGGCTGGTAATGGTGTATACACTACAGGGAATTCCAAATCTTGCACAGCATTCACCCCTTCAGCATCCCCCTCCTGCACACATTGGCGCGCCAAATTTGCCCATGCCTCTCTACGCTGTTTTGCAAGAGCCTCAGTCAGCTCACCCCCCGCTCCCGGAATAGGCTCTGCCGACTGTACTGGCTCCCTGAGATCTGGCTGGGAAGGCGGCTCTGCTCCTGTAGGGGGAGCTGAAGGACCGCTGGCATGAGCTCCGCCGGAGCCAGGTGGAGAAATAGTAATAACATTAACGTCTGGGGGAATGGGCGGCGGCCACTCATACCTCTCATTTCGCTGGTGTGCCGACACAATTTCCTGCGCGGCCCTCCTCTCAGCTTGGCTCTGCAGGAGCACGTTATGTACCGGCTGCCACAATCTACCTAATTTCTTGGCTACCTTATCCCTGTCCAGGGTGGCTTCCCATAGGTGGTCCCCAAACCTCCTCCACTCAGATAATTTGTGAACAGTATGAGGGTTTACAAAAAACCCTTTCTCCTGTCCGTATTGCAAGAGCCCAGGGAGCTCCTTTTTCAATCTATATCTTTTAACCCTCGCTTCTCTAAGAAGCATGTAAAGAGCATATAAGCTGCTTGCCTGTCCATTCTAACCTTTTGCCAGTTGCAGCCTCACAGCGTCCGGCAGCCCGTATCGGCTAGGCTCTCCGATGAGGTCACCTACGGCGCGGCACTCCTTCCCTGGATAGCAGTGCTTTCGCCGTCCCCGCTGCAGAAAGGACCCGAACCAAGACGCTGTCGACCGTGGTGCTCCTAAGATCCTGCCAGCAGTGATCACGTAGGGGTCACCATTTGTCGGAAACGGCAGGAGAAAAGATACGACCAAGGGCTTGATCAAGCATTCTCAACCTTTAATCAGAAGGCACCGTTATTTATTACAGCGTATAATGAGGCTAATACATATTGCAAAAGGCGAGCTCCCGCTAGGTCGGCGCGCGGGTAGCCGATTCAACCGCAGCAGCATTCCCACGGTCAGCACCCCCAGTTCTGCATCCTGTTATTGCTTCATGTTGGTTCCTCATAATCCTGCTGTCCTTGATGATGATAGGTCAGCAGGCTCGTGTTTATGCCTAGTTATTTCAGTCTTATCAGCGGGGTTGTGTCAACACGACCCTTTTCTGCAAGCCAGCTTTCAGCAATGCTCTCCACAACCAACGGGCAATGTTCTCAGATGGTGAATTATCAATCCATTGAACTAGGGCCAGTGGGTCAGCTTCATAATTTCCCGGTGACATAAGGAACTGACGACGAGAAAAATGGTAGACACATACAGTCCTGTGTTGGACCATATTCCATATGTCTAACCACGTCTTTGCCCCAGATCGGTCTGGCGTGGATAGTCCATTCCTGGGTGGCCCACTGTGCAATCCAAAGAGTGAGCCCCCGGTACACAGCCCAAATATCTGTGCAGATATTAAGGATACCATCACAGGGTTCCTTGGTTATAACCATCCACACGGCTCGCAGTTCTGCTAATTGGCTGCTCTGACCATCCCTCTCATCAAACCAGATTGTTTCAGTAGAGGGATGGTATGCTATTGCTCTCCACTTGCTCAGGTTGCTCTTGCTAGACCCATCTGTGTACCAGGCATCTTCAGGGATAGGATATTTTCCCTCCTGAACGGGACTCTTCTCTGGTGGAGCGAACAGTATTTCTTTTGGTGCATCACTGGGATACGTCACTGGGCCTAGGATCGTCTGGAGTTCTTCTTTCAAGGGTAATGAAGACAGACTGCTCCTTTATCTGAGGTAGGCGACCCATTGTGCCACTGTTTGTGCTTGGGCCACCCCTGTCTTAGGAAGGTGGGTCAGATCTTTCACCCACCCCCGAATCGGCAGAGTGGTCTTGACTATAACTGCAGCTGTTTGAGTTATTGGCTCTACTGCCTGTAATGCAGAACAGGAAGCCAAGAACTGTTTTTCAATCATACTGTATCTTTCTTCTGCTTTGTGCCAAACCTGAGACCAGAAACCTATGGGGGTCCAAACAGAACTCTGGCGTTGCCACAGGCCCCAACCGAAGCCGTCTTGAGTAACGTGAATGTCCAACTCAGCTGGGAGGGTAGGATCAAATATACCCAATGCCGAGGCTTGTTTAACTGCCAGTTTCACTTGTTGGAAAGCATCCTGTTCTGTTTTCCGCCAGTCCCATAGCTGCCCCTTTTTTGTGAGTCTAAAGAGTGGCCTTAGCAGCTGTGCTAGGTGAGGTATAAAGGAACGCCTGTAAGCCAATATACCTAGAAACTCTTGCAGCTGCTTCGATGTTGTAGGGACTGGGAACGCCTTAACCTTATCTATGACAGCATGGGCTAGTACTTTGGTCTTTCCTGACCAAACTATCCCCAGGAATTATACAGACAGCCCCGGACCTTACACCTTTTGGGGATTTATAGCCCATCCCCTCTGTTGTAAATAGGCGGTTAATGAATCTGCCGCTTGTCCTACTACCTCCAGTGAATCAGATGTCAGCAGGAGATCATCAATATAATGATATAGGTTAACATCATCAGGTTTTCTCCATTCAGCCAGGTCACACGCCACTAGATTATGACAATACGTTGGTGAATGCACGTACCCCTGTGGCAGGACCTGAAAGGTCCACTGCCTGCCTCCCCACGTAAACGCAAACTGATCTTGCGATTCCTCAGCAATTGGGATACTGAAGAATGCATTTGCTAGATCTAGGACACAATGATAGGTTTTTATCTCCCTACTCAATGTGTCCATTATGGAGGCAATATTAGGTATGGCCGCATGAATAGGCGACGTGACCTTAGTTAATTCTCTGTAATCTACCATTATTTTCCACGAGCCATCCAACTTTCGCATTGGGCATATGGGGGAATTATACGGGCTGTGACCAGGTCTTATAATGACTACTTATAATTCCTGCACTGTTTTTGATATTTCATCCTGCCCACCCAGGAGGCTATACTGTCTTACATTAGTAATCCGGCGCAGTTTCAGCACGCAAATAGGTCCATGTTTCACATGGCTTCTTAATACTGCCTGCACCGCCCGGATACTACTACATCTCTGTCAGAGTCTGAACTCTCCCATGGTTGTCTAGAGAGCCAGACCCCATAGAATATCTATGCCCAAGATGTATTCCTGGACTGGGGCAATATATACCTTATACTCCTGGGGTGGGAGATGCCCAACTCCCAATTTTAACCATGCTTGGATGACAGGAATAGTTTGTCCTCCAAAACCACCAATCATCACTCTGTCTCCATCAAATTTGGTCAGATCTCAGTAAAGAATTGATGTTTCTGCTCTAGTATCAACAAGTACCATAACTCCCTGGACATTTTTCCGGGACCAGTATATTGTTAACTCTCCATAGGACCTCCGGTCCCGTCTGGAGGCCCTAGGGTGACTAACATCCCTCATCATGCCATGAACTGGGCCAAAGTCAAGTCCTTTGCTTCAGGTGGCTCAGGCATTGTAGCCCGAGGCACCTGAGGGAACTTCTTTTTTCTATTGGGAACAGTGAAATACTCTAAATTCCACGTTGTTGTCGGTACTGTTCCTGTAAGTCTTACCCTTGGTTTCTTAGGGTAGTTTTGGAATCTCTGATTATCCTTCAGCTGTCTCCACAGCTGATGCCAACAGAACAAGTTGGCTGAACAGAAATAGCTCTTTTTGTTGAAAACAGTTAATCATCATTTCAGGGCATTGAAAAGTTAATGAAAAATCCAATTATAATAACAGATGATGTCCAGAAGCAAAACCTTTCCAATCACTAGTTTCTTTATTAGGGTTAACATCTGAGTTTCTTGGCACTCACAACACTTAAGCAACTTACGATTCAAAAAAAGTGAAGAGTTATCTCTTAGTCTCCACAGCTGAAGGAGGATGTGATTGGGCTAGCGGTTAATCTTTGCAAATCGAACCCCAGCCCAAATAAGGTTGTTAAACTTTTTTTTTTTCGCGAGACCCTTACGGGCTCTGACTGAAAGTTCCACACAGGTGGCCTCTTGGTTTTAACTACTGGAAGCACCTCTGCTTCTTCTATTACTCGGATATTGTGGCTAGTGTGTAGACGCTCTGTCTCCCCCAGATCAGCTACTAACTGGGTAACCTGTTGAACCACAGCTTCCAAGGTCACCAGAAGGTTTAATATAGAGACTAAGGTCCCATATAGGTGAGAAAGGGCCTGTTGTAAGATTAAATCTCACATATCTGCTAAAAACTTCACAATATCTGGGCTATCAAATGAGTCCTCGTATATAGCTTCTCTCATGCCTAATTCATGAATATAATTTTGAAGATCTTCCATGGAGGACCATAATCCTGTGTTTAATGGAATATCTGTTTTGTTTGGCCAAACCATGCGACATGCTGCCATTTACCAGTCTATTATTGAATGACTCTCATTGCTGTACTGGACAGCAGCATATAGTCTCTGCCTGACAGCAGGGTATACTGTTACGGTGGTCAGCTTTGATATTTCTGGCCCATTAACCGTGATGCTTTCTGCCCCTGAATCCCATAATCTAAGTAACCATGCAGGTATACTCTCTCTTGGCCTCTACCGAAATCGCTGCACCATATCCATCAGTTCTGTTGGTGTATATGGCCTAGCCATTACATGTAAATGCGTTTCGGCAGGGGGCCATTGGTCAGGGGGCACCCCTGCTGGTCTCTCTCTTGTACTTTCTTCGTCTTTTGGGTTATAATAGGATGGAGTTCCAAACAATCCACCATAAGTGGAACCTCTAGATCTGACTTAGAGTTTTTGTTTTATGGTTCAACCAGGTCCAATTGCTGCAGAAACTTGCTTCTGAGCAGGTAAGTCTGTGCGGGCAAGGGATCAGAGTAAGAAAAGGCCAACAAAAAAGCTCTTTTTAAGGCTTTTTTAAGGCTTTTTCAGGAGTTTTTTTGAGGCTAGCATCAGCACTGCACTTGAACTGGGAGCTGGCAGCTTGTAGGCAGGCTCCTGAGTTACCAGGGGTGGAGCTGGCACATTAGCGGCACGGTTTAAACACCTGCCCACGCCTTCACACCTGATAATAAGTCTTAAATAGCTCCTGAGAGGGTGGAAGCTGGCTTCCCCCCATGAGTCCCATCAGGTGAGAAACCGTTGTTCCTTTTCATTGGGAAAGGGGAGGTTCCTCCTTGCTCAGGAGACTGGATTTCCTTGATAGTCTCTGAGACTACAGGCTGAAACATGGTCTCTACTAGATAGCGGGCTTATTCCAAGAAGACTGTTGCAACCCAGACTGAAACCTTAGTAAGAAATGTTGCTGTTCAGGCCTCTGGCTGTAGGGAGTGCCTGAGCCTACTTCTGCCCGGGGAGAGTGACAGGGACTTAACCTGTGTGAGGTGTGAGCAGGTGGATGAGCTTCTCAGCCTGGTGGTGGAGCTCAAGGATGAGGTGCAGAGACTTAGGACCATCAGGGAGTGTGAGTGGGAGATCGACTGGTGGAGTGACTCACTGGCTTACCTGAGGGAAGGGCCCTGGGAAAAAAACCCCAGACAGGTGGTGGACCCCCTACCCTGTCACAGTCAGACAGACCTCACTGATGAGGAAGGTTGGAAAAGAGTCCTGACTCGGTGTCACAGGAGACGCCCCCGCCTGCCTAGCCTGTTTCCACAACTCCCTCTAAGTAACAGGTTCCAGATGCTGGAAGTTGAAGAGGAAGTGACTGGAGAAGTGATGGAGGATCAGCCTAGGAGAGAGCCCAGGGCAAGGAGGTCACCCCCACGCCTTGAGACTGCCTCTGATAGTACAGAAAGAAGGGTGGTTGTGGTGGGTGACTCCCTTCTCAGAGGAACAGAGGGCCCCGTATGCAGACCTGACCTGGGCCGTTGGGAAGTGTGCTGCCTTCCTGGGGTTTGGGTCAGGGACATAACCAAGCAACTCCCAAAACTGGTTAGGTCAACTGACTATTTCCTGCTACTTGTAGTTCAGGTAGGCAGTGATGAAATCACTCAGACGAGCCTACGCACAATGAAAAAAGATTTCAGGGGTTTAGGGCATTTAGTCCACAGAGTGGGAGCTCAAGTGATCTTCTGCTCTATACTTTCAGGGCCAATGAGGGACTCCAAGCGGGATAGAAAAGCACAAGCGATGAATAATTGGCTCGGAGGCTGGTGTCAAGCCAGAAACTTTGGGTTCTTTGATCATGGGGCAGTTTACTCGCTCCCTGGCCTGCTGTCTGCCTGTGGAACCCACCTATCTCAAAGGGGGTAGCGAATACTAGCTCAGGAACTAGCGGGGCTTATTGAAAGAGCTTTAAACTAGCTATGAAGGGGGAATGGGACAAAACAGGCCTCTCAAGAGATGAGCCTAGGGGAAAGATGCTCCAACAGGAGATGAGGCAGATGACTTGTCTGAAAAGTGTCTATACCAATGCACGCAGCATGAGCAACAAGCGGGAAGAGTTGGAAATGATTGTGAGTCAGGCTAATTATGACCATGTTGCTATTTCCGAAACACAGTGAGACCATTCCCATGACTGGAGTGCTGAGACAGATGGTTACAAGCTCTTCAGAAAGGATAGACAAGGAAAGAAGGGTGGTGGTGTGGCCCTTTATATTAAACACTGTTTTGATGTAGAAGAGCTTGGGGTTGGGAATGATAGAGTGGAGCGTCTATGGGTAAGGATCAGGGGGAAGGCCTGTAGGGCGGCATCTTGGTGGCATTCTAGACCACCTAATCAGGACAAAGAGTTGGATGAGGCATTGTATAACCAAGATGTTATAATCACAATATAATTGTGTATAATCAATAGATATCAAGATATTATAATCGCAATATAATCAAGAGAGTAAGGCAAAGCAGACAACGATAACAAAATGAGAGTAAGTGGAAGAGCTTACCCTTCGGTTGAGCTCACCAGAAGACACCAAAAGAGGGGAACTCCAGAAAAGATCCTTCCCCACTGGTAGCCAGCTCTTAAATAGGTCCAGGAGGGGTGGAGCCAGGCTCCCCCCCTTCCGGCAGCACAGGTGAATTGCCTTCACCTATGCTCCTGTGGCTGACTCATGGCTCACCTCAGGTGATTAATCAGAGGTTCAGGCCGTGACTCAGCAGTTCCCATACACTCCACCCCTTCACAGCATGAACCAATGATCAGGTTAACAAAAGGGTAAGCTTTCCCTAATACAGAGATCCGGTAAATCGCAACGCTTATACAATTTTATCGCGACGTATGTTGGTACAGTTCAAGACAAGTGATGATTAGTGGATGTCTATATTCTTCTATGGGCCAGTGCTCGATGATGTGCCTGGAGGCATGAGGTCCTGAGGTGCAAGTCCATTCTATGTCCCATCAGTGCCATGCAGACCATCACCAGGTGTTGTACGTGATCTGACAGCAACACTGGAACGCTTGATGGCATTTTGTTCCTTCCAGTGATCCTGAAGGCTCAAAGACTCACAGGGACTAATACAGATGTTACAGAGGTACAAGGAGGGGAAGGTCTGCTCTCCAGGGCAAGATACAGGCCGTATTTCTGTCTTGGGTCAACACTTCCGCTTGTACTGGGGCACGTCCTGGCCGCCTGTACCACACCTTTTGGCCGGATATCTGCGGCTGCATAACAATATCAGGCACCAAAGGAGGTGTCCTGATCTGCCACAGGGACATGATGGGGGTCCCTTTAGCAATGAAAATCGGAGTGTTGACCACAATATCAGTAGGCCATGCACCTATTACTGGAGGGACTACTGAAACTCCTGCCTCCAACAATCACCCCCAAGGTGCAAGTAGGCCATACCACTTGGGTCCTACCTGCACCTTCCAGGGCCATTTTATTTTATGGGTGCCAGGATCTAAATTCTCAGGGGCAGGGAGCAGAATATTATTTTCAGTACCAACCTGGGGTCTTACCTGACAATAAGTGCCTATAATTTGGATCCTAAGCGGGGTGGCCCATGTTATCTGCAACATTCTCAGGGCACTGGGTCTGCTGTCTCGGGGTCTTTCATTCAGGTCCCACAAGGTTTCATAGTCTTTTTATCCACCCCTGCAGGGACTGGGAGTCTGTCCTCAGGGCAGCCTTAAGAATACCATTATAACGTTTGATGAGACCTGCCCCCGTTGGATTATATGGCAGGTGGAATCGCCATTCGATGTTATTTTCTTCTGCCCAGCGCTGTATTGTTGCACCAGTAAAATGAGTCCCTTGGTCACTCTCAATGTCTTGAGGTGACCCGTAGGCAGACATCACTTTAGTGAGTGCCTTGATGGTATATGCCTGGTTTGCTTTCGGAACTGGATAGGCCTGCAGTAGCCCACTTGCAGTGTCAACACAGGTCAGGACGTATCTTCCCCCTTCGGAACGAGGAAGGGGCCCGATGTAATCGACCTGCCATCGCTGGAGAGGACTGTGTCCCCTAGCAAGATGGGCTGTTGTTTCGGGCAACGATCTCGGTCTCATTTTTGATCAAGTGTCGCAATCCTGGCATGCCTGGACGATATCGGATAGTTGTATGGGCAGTCCCCATGCTTTAGCAGCTGCCCACATTGTCTTTTGTCCAGCATGCCGTAGCTTCTAATGTAACCAGCGGGTGATGTTCTCATATGGTGAATTCTCAATCCATCGAACTCGGGCCAGTGTGTCAGCTTCATCGTTTCCCGGTGACCGTAGGGGCTGATGACCAGAAACATGGTAGACACATACAGTCCTGTGTTTGACCGTATTCCATATATCTAACCACATGTCTTTGCCCCAGATCAGTCGGGCGTGGATACTCCATTCCTAGGTGGCCCACTGTGCAATCCAAAGAGTGAGCCCTCGGTACACAGCCCAACTATCTGTGCAGATGTTCAGGATACCATCACCGGGTTCCTTGGTTATAACCATCCACACAGCTCGCAGTTCTGCCCATTGGCTGCTCTGACCATCCCCCTCATCGAACCAGATTGTCTCGGTGGAAGGATGGTATGCTATTGCTCTCCACTTGCTCAGGTAGCCCTTGCTGGACCCATCTGTGTACCAGGCATCTTCAGGGATAGGATATTTTCCCTCCTGAACGGGACTCTTCTCTGGTGGAGCAACCAGTATTTCTTTTGGTGCATCACTGGGATACGTCACTGGGCCTAGGATCTTCTGGAGTTCTTCTTTCAAGGGTGATGAAGACAGACTGCTCCTTTGGCTGAGGTAGGCGACCCATCGTGCCACCGTTTGTGCTAGGGCCACCCCTGTCTTAGGAAGGTGGTTCAGATCTTTCACCCACCCCTGAATTGGCAGAGTGGTCTTGACTATAACTGCAGCTGTTTGAGTTATTGGCTCTACTGCCTGTAATGCCGAACAGGAAGCCAATAACTGTTTTTCAATCATACTGTATCTTTCTTCTGCTTTGTGCCAAACCTGAGACCAGAAACAAATGGGGGTCCGAACAGAGCTCTGGCGTTGCCACAGGCCCCAACCGAAGCCGTCTTGAGTAACATGAACGTCCAACTCGGCTGGGAGGGTAGGATCGAATATACCCAATGCCTGAGCTTGTTTAACTGCCAGTTTTGCTTGTTGGAAAGCATCCTGTTCGGTTTTCCCCCAGTCCCATAGCTGCCCCTTTTTTGTGAGTCTGTATAGTGGCCTTAGCAGCTGCGCTAGGTGAGGTATAAAGGAACGCCAATAACCCAATATACCTAGAAACTCTTGCAGCTGCTTTGATGTTGTAGGGACTGGGAATGCCTGAACCTTATCTATAACAGCACTGGGTAGCACTTTGGTCTTTCCTGACCAAACCACCCCCAGGAATTTCACAGACAGGCCTGGACCTTGCACCTTTTGGGGATTTATAGCCCATCCCCTCTGTTGTAAATAGGTGGTTAATGAATCTGCTGCCTGTCCTACTGCCTCCAGTGAGTCGGATGTCAACAGGAGATCATCAATATAATGATATAGGTTAACATCATCAGGTTTTGTCCAGTCAGCCAGGTCACGCGCCACTAGATTGTGACAATACGTTGGTGAATGCACGTACCCCCGTGGCAGGACCTGAAAGGTCCACTGCCTGTCTCCCCACGTAAGCGCAAACTGATCTTGCAATTCCTCAGCAATCGGGATACTGAAGAATGCATTTGCTAGATCTAGGACACAATGATAGGTTTTTATCTTCCTACTCAATGCGTCCATTAGGGAGGCAATATTGGGTACGACCGCATGAATAGGCGGCGTGACCTTATTTAATTCTCTGTTATCTACTGTCATCCTCCATGTGCCATCCGACTTTCGCACTGGCCATATGGGGGAGTTATATGGGCTGTGTGCAGGTCTTATAATGCCCACTTTTTCTAATTCCTGCACCGTTCTCGATATTTCATCTTGCCCACCCGGGAGTCTATTCTGTCTAACATTAGTAATCCGGCGCGGTTTCGGCAGGCAAACAGGCTCATGTTTCGCATGGCCTCTTAATATTGCCTGCACCGCCCGGATAATAATACATCTTTGTCGAAGTCTGAACTCTCCCACAGTTGTTTGGAGAGCCAGACCCCATAGAATGTCTATGCCCAGGACGTATTGTTGGACTGGGGCAATAGACACCTTATACTCCCGGGGTGGGAGACGCCCAACCCCCAATTTTAACCATGTTTGGGTGACAGGAATAGTTTGTCCCCCAAAACCACCAATCATCACTCTGTCTCCAACAAATTTTCCCAGATCTCTGTAGATAATTGATGTTTCTGCTCCTGTGTCTACTAGTGCCATCACTATCTGAATATTTTTTCAGGACCAATAAATCGTTCATTCTACATAGGGCCTCCGGTCCCATCTGGAGGCCCTACGGGGACTAACATCCCTTGTCAAGTCCTTGAAAATAGTCCGCCATGCGATATGGGGAGAGATTACCCATAATGCGTAAAGGACCCCATTTTTTAATGATTGTAGCTAACTCATAATAGGGCAATCCCTCAAATCCTGGGATCTGCCCTGGAATCATTTTCTCTAGCAAAGTATTGTTCTCCCCTTGACCCATTTATAGAAATTCCATAGAAAAGACATGATGTTAATTTCAGTATATTTGGCCTGCCTGGCTCGCCAAGTATTTAACCAAGATGTTATAATTACAATATAATTGTGTATAATCGATAGATATCAAGATGTTATAATCGCAATATAATCAAGAGAGTAAGGCAAAGCAGACAACGATAACAAAAAGAGAATAAGTGGAAGAGCTTACCTTTCAGTTGAGCTCCCCAGAAGACACCAAAAGAGGGAATCTCCAGAAGAGATCTTTCCTCTCTGGTAGCGAGCTCTTAAATAGGTCCAGGAGGGGTGGAGCCAGGCTCCCCCCCTTCTGGCAGCACAGGTGAATTGCCTTCACCTGTGCTCCTCTGGCTGACTCATGGCTCACCTCAGGTGATTAATCAGAGGTTCAGGCCGTGATTCAGCAGTTCCCATACAGGCATTCTACGAGCAGCTCGCCGAAGTCACGCTATCACCAGCACTTGTTCTGATGGGAGACTTCAACTTCCCTGATATATGTTGGAAATATAATATAGCGCAGAGGAAGCAGTCCAGGAGGTTTCTAGACTGTGTGGAAGATTGCTTCCTTACACAACTGGTAGGAGAGCCTACCAGGGGCGGTGCCCTGCTGGACCTGGTCTTCGCTAACAGAGAAGGACTGGTGGCAGAAGTGAAAGTTGGGGACTGTCTTGGGCAGAGTGACCACAGAATTGTAGAATTCTCCATTCTTGGGGATGTCAAAAGAGTGGTCAGCAAAACTACCTTCTTTAACTTCCAGAGGACAGACTTTGACTTGTTCAGGGAGCTTGTAGTGCGGGTCCCTTGGGAGTCGCTTCTCAAGGGTAAAAGGGCCCAGGAAGCCTGGACGCTCCTCAAGACCGAAATCTTAAAGGCACAAGAACAGGCTGTCCCTGAGTGCCGTAAGGGGAGCCGCAGGGGAAGACGACCGGTGTGGATGAGCCGGGAATTACTGTTGAGACTCAGGGAGAAAAAGAGAGTCTACATCCTCTGGAAGAAGGGACAGGCTACTTGGGGAGATTACAAAGAAGTAGCTAAGGTAGGCGGGGAGGAAGTTAAGAAGGAAAAAGCCCAACTTGAGCTCAGGTTGGCCTCTGCAGTAAAAGACAATAAAAAATCCTTTTATAAATATGTCAACGACAAAAGAAGAAACAATGATAATTCTCTTCCTCTACTTGATGCAGCTGGGAATGTGGTCACTGAGGACAAGGAGAGGGCTGAGGTCCTCAATGCCTTCTTTACATCTGCCTTTAACAGCCAGATCAGTTATCCTCTGGGCTTTTTATGCCCCGATCTGGAAGTCTGAGACACTGCACAGAATATGCCCCCAGCAATTCCCATGGAGACAGTCAGAGAGCTCCTCCTCCGTCTGGACTGTCACAAGTCCATGGGACCGGAAGGGCTGCACCCTTGCGTGCTGAGGGAGCTGGCGGGGGTGATTGCTGAGCCCCTCTCGGCCACCTGTCAATGCTCCTGGTTAACTGATGAGGTCCCAGAGGATTGGAGGCTAGCTGATGTGACTCCCATTTTCAAGAAGGGCCATAAGGAGGATCTGGGGAACTATAGGCCGGTTAGCCTGACCTCAGTACCAGGGAAGGTTATGGAGCAAATCATCTTGGATGAGATTGCATGGCATGTGCATGGTGTCCAGGGGATCAGGCCCAGCACGGGTTTGTGAAAGGCAGGTCGTGATTGACCAACCTCATCTCCTTCTATGACTGGGTGACCAGTCTGGTAGATGAGGGAAGAGCTGTTGATGTAGTCTTCTTGACTTCAGCAAGGCCTTTGACACGGTCCCTCACAGGCTTCTTCTGGGGAAACTGGCTGCTGTGTTATCTTGGATTCCGATAGCATATTTACAAAATTAGTTTGTTTCTCGTCAGATTGTTGCCGCTGTTTTTAATTATTTGTCAGTCTGGAGAAGAAGAGGCTCAGGGGAGACCTCATTGCACTCTATAACCTCCTGTAGGTGTCATGGTTTTATGATTTTTGGTCATCAGTATTCCACACCATAACATCATGTAATACAGTGGGGGTGGGGTTTGTTATCTGCCGAATGTTCGTCCGACGGAGAAGAACTACATTTCCCCAGGAGGCTTTGCGGTCAGCAAGGGGATCTTACTCCATGCAAGGTCACCTGATTTCTCTTATTCGCCTGCTCTTTGCTGTCTGCGCTTTGCCATCTGTTGTTCAGTCACTCAACAGGACTGCACTTCTCACCCCAGCATTGTGGTGAGGTCTATACCATTCAAACAGACTCTCTCTCTCATTGTATTTTACTAATACTATATTTAGTAAAATCATTTGTTCCACCTCAGATTAGTGCTGTTGTTTTCAAGTATTTTGGGGTCCCCTGCTTCCCCTTTCCCAGAGGCGCAGATCCACAGATCCCTCTGCCCTGCTGGTCACGGAACTGGGCTGGACCAGCCCATAAACCGTTGACAGTAGGGAGGTTGTGGTGAAGAGGGATTTGGCCTCTTCTCCCAGGCAATGAGCAGGACACAGGGTAAAGGCAGCAAGTTGTATCAGAAGAGATTTAGGTTGGACATAAGGAAGAACTTTTTCTCTCAGAGAGTGGTCAGGCACTGGAACGGCCTGCCCAGAGAGGTGGTGGAGTCGCCGTCCACAGCAGTGTTCAAGAGGCATCTGGATGACATGCTGTGTGATATGGTTTAGTGCTAGTGGTGGCAATGGTGATGATGAGACTGTTAGACTAGATGATCTCATAGGTCGATTCCAACCTTGTGATTCTATGATTACTTCAAAGGTGTGGTTATTATCTACTGAATTACTGCAGACCTGACCTAGGGACTGTAAAATAACTTTTTTCCCCTGTTAATACATTAAGTTCCTGTTCCAGTTTCTCAATACAAGCTTTTAATAGCTGATTTTCACTTTCTAAGGTGTCTGATCTTATCTCAGCTTGATTTAAGGCATTTAACAGTGGCCATGCCACTATGAATGCAGTTAACTGCCTTTCTTTTGTAGTTAGGATATCTGTCTAATCCTTGAAAGCATTCTGTCATTCAGAATGGGGAAATATTCCCCAAAATATGCAGGGGACCCCGTTTCTCAACTATGGTTGCTAACTGGTAATAAGGAGATCCCAGAAAGCCTGGGATCTGTCCAGGGATTATTTTACCTAGGGGAATGATGTTGTCCCCTGGACCCATTTAGAAATATTCCACAAAAAAAGCCACGATATAAAGTATATTTGGCTTGCCTGGCTCACCAATTGTACAATCAATGAATATACAGATGGTATAGTATATCCAGGAGTTTGTTTGATGCAATTATGATATTAGAGTAAAGAAAAGAGAACACTCACCCCATCCTGGACTCACATAATAAACTCCAGTAGAGTAGCTCACCACAAGAGGTCCTTCTCCACTCGCAGTCAGTTCTTAAATGGGTCTAGGAGAGGTGTAGCCAGGCTCCACCCCTTCCTGCAGCACAGGTGAATTGCCTTCACCTGTGCTCCTGTGGCTGACTCAGTGCTCACCTCAGGTGATTAATCAGAGGTTCAGGCCATGATCCAGCAGCCCTATACAGTTACTCATGAGCAAAATGAAAGCTACAAGAACACTTGATCTTGTTTATGAAATGTGCCTTTTTGGGTATAAAAAGATACTGGAAAATTACTTATTTTCTCAGGGAATCTGAAAAGACAATTTGCCAAACTTGCTTATATCAGCAGGCATTTGCAGAAATTCACAGGACAACTAAGCCATTCGTTAGCCACAGCAGCTGATACTTCCTGCATTATCCATAGAGCTGAAGTTTTTTTTCCTGCCTTTTTTTTTTTTTTTCAGTTTTTGAACCACAGCCCTCAGGAAGGAAAATTTAGTACTTTTTCATTATATTGAGAATGCGTAAATATTTTACAATATTACTGCATGCACAACTGCGATTTCCTTAAGTTGCAAATTATTAGCAATCAAGGGAGATGGATATTCAAGAAATCATCTGATTTTGATCTCACAATAAATTCAGACATAGCAAAAGATACATTTCAATGATCAACTACGAACTATTTTTTGAAGTCCTTAAACTTTAGCCTATCAACATTGTTGAATACCATAATCTTATGTTAGGGTCCCAAACAGCAGTGACAGAGAAAGTTGCCTTTAAAGTTACTTTTCAGACTCGATTTTCTAGTCCTGAAGCAAGAAATTGTGTATATGTCAATCTATAACAGTCTTATCCACCCGAATTAAGGAAAACAAGTCAAAAGTTATGTGCCTTCATGGGGTGCTGAACTGGCAGCTACAGATCTGGCCTTGCTAAGTCAGGTTCTCCCTGCCAATAACATGCTTTTCTATAGACTTAGTACAGACAAATTAATGAAGAAGCAGTGGATTGGTGGATAGAGTTGTAGCCAATAAGACGACCAGGTAGAGTTAAGTCAGCATCTGCCAACTTGACCGAGGTCGAAGAGTACACAGTGAGAAAGACATACGTCCTTCATCAGAAAAGACCGAGAAATACCACGCATGTGTAAAGGAACTAAGACTTGGGGTGGGGAAAAATGTCAATCATTCTGGGGACTCATTGTAATTACCCAACCTTTTCTTGGAAATCTAATGCATATGTAAGCAGTTTGTTCTTTAAGAAGGTGCCTTTTTTGACATCTGGTATGCAGTCTTGGAGGGAATACCCCCTGCATCCAGCATGCATACAGTGCTGAGTAAACAGACCTGTTTTATGACTACTCTGGTTATAGCTTGATTCCACACTTCACCTTCAACCTGCTCAATCATTGGTTCACGCTGTGAAGGGGTGGAGTGTGGTGGAAATCCTAAGTCATGGCCTGAAACAATGATTGAGCACCTGATAGGAAGGCAGGTCCAACCCAGGGGAGCTCAGGTGCAAGCAATACACCTGAGTGACTGAAAGGGGTGGAGCCAGGATTCACCCCTTCCCAGACCTCATTTAAGGGTTCGCCACAGAGGTAAGGGTTTTTTTTGCTGGTGGTCCCTGTCTACTTGAGGCATTGTGAAGGTTGGTAGTGTTTTTGTTTGTTTGTTTTAAATCTGTGGCTGTTACGTTTAGGCTTGTTCTTGTTTGCTGCCCTGTTATTATTATTCCTTTATAGCATTACAACTAGATAAATGCCACCAGAACAAGTTGGCTGAGCAGAAATAGCTCTTTTTGTTGAAAACAGTTAATCATCATTTCAAGGCATTTAAAAGTTAATGAAAAATCCAATTATAATAACAGATGATGTCCAGAAGCAAAGCCTTTCCAATCACTAGTTTCTTGATTAGGGTTAACATCTGAGTTTCTTGGCACTCACACCACTTAAGCAACTTACAGTTCAAAAGAAGTGAAAAGTTATCTCTTAGTGTGCTCCTATATCAATGGCTTGTCTCATAGCAGTAGATTGTCTCATTAGCTAACAGATTTCAGACTCTGATGTGAGAGAAAGCAGTTACGGATAGCAGCTTGGAATTTGAAAGGGGTGATGACACTAAAAAAGCCAAACAAGGACCCAAATCATGATCAGCACCTCTTAAAAAAAAAAAAAAAAACCGCAAAAAAAAAAAAAAAAAACAAAACAGAAGATCTTAGTAACTGGAAGCTCTTTGCTGAGGGGCTGAGACACCCATTTGCTGCCTAGATAATCTCTCTAGAGAGGTTTGCTACCTGCCAGGAGCCTGTATTAGGGACACGAAGAAGACAATATCCAGTATGATAAAGCCAGACAACTATTATCCTCTCCTGGTCTTTCAATCCAGGTCACACGAGGCTGCAATCAGAAACTAAAAAATATCAAAGGACTTTGCTTCTCTTCAGAAGGTGCTGAAGGGGGGGGGGGGGGGGGGGTCAAGGAACACAGGTGGTGTTCTCAGTCCTGTCAGTGGGAAATGGGGATCTGAGCAGGAGGAGGAGAACTGACTAGTTGAATGACAGGTTGCATGAGTGGTGTTATGTCTGTCATGGTTTTATGATTTCTAATCAGTTTTCCACATCATAATATCATGCACTGTACTGAGACATATAGTTAATGCTGCAGCTCCATGGACTGTAAATATTTCCAGTTTCCCAGTCTCAGAAAAGGAGAATGAACTACAATTCCCAGAATATTTCATTTTCCCATTTAGAGGGAAAGATAAAAATGACTGGGAGTCATGAGATTGCCTTCTTTGCTCTCTTTGCTCCCTGGTTGTTTTGCCTACAACATTACGGTAAGGACTTCAGATTCAAAAACTCTCTCATTTAATTTACTAGCTTCAATTCCAGCCATACTGTAGTATATTGTTACCTCACATTCTGCTATTATATTAAATAAATAAAGCTTTTTTCCCCTGTCATGGAGTTGAATAGATCAATCTATGTCCGTGATAGGGGCAACAGGCCTTTGCCCTCCCCCCCTACCCCAGTCCCACGAAAATGGGAAGGAAGGAAGGAAGGGAGGAAAGAAAGCAGCGGCAACAATCTATGGAGGAAAACTTATTTTACTATATTATCGGAATACAAGATAACACAATATATACAATTTAGTTGAAATTGAGATTAATAAATCAGATGAGAGAGAGAGAAAGTTCCCGGGACCGAGTCAAACCTGAAAAGCTTGGAACAGCTAGGAAAGCACCCTCCAGCACCCACTGCAAGGCAGCAAGAGAACACCCCCCCCCACCCGGAAGGGCCAGATCCCGTGACTTCTGTAATGTACAGGGATAGGTACCTGGGATTGGGGCATTAACACTTTAATGCCCCATACACTACATGATGTTTTGATGTGGAATACTGAAACCCCAAAACAAAAAATAACATAGAACCATGACATCCCCTTAGCTTGTTGCCACTGTTTTTCTCATCTAGGCCCATCTCTCTACCTTTTCCCTTCCCCTGAAAGGTGAGAAGGGCCCCACAAGTTAAAGTAAAAAGGCAAGAAGGCTTCACAGTGACTGAGAATAAGGGGGGGTGAAGGGGAATAGTTAGAGACAGTTAATAGAAGCAAGAATGTAGAGCTTGTTAGAAAAAGAAGGTACGGCAGACACTGGGTCAGGGGTAGTGAGGGGGATGAAGGCCATACTGTTAAGGTGTGAGAACAACCCAGTGACATTTGGCAGGGAGTTCATTAGATGTCCCCAGGGTAAGAAGAAACCGGTTTGGGGGGATTCTTCAGTAATTGGAAGGCCAGGAGTTTACAGCGAAAACAGTCAGAAGCCTTCTTGAGGAAGACCAGAAAAAAAAAAAAAAAAAAGTTTCATCCCACAACCCACTATCATCATAGTTTTGTGATTTTTTTTTTTTTTATTATTATTATTATTATTATTTTTTATTCTCAGTATTCCATAACATCATGGGGTGCACTGGGAGTTTAACTGTTAATGCTTAAGTTCTGGGTACCTGTCTAGAAGAGAAGAACTACGTTCCCCAGGGGACTTGGCAGTCACAGAGAGGAGATATAACTCCTGGCAAGGTCACCTGATGCACTCTCCTTTGGCTCTTTTTTGTCTTCTCTTTTTTGTCAGCTCTCCTCCTGTCTCCCTGCTGATCAACTGGACCATGTATCTCACCTCAGCATTATGGTGAGGCCTATCCACCTTTCAAGCATTCTTTCTCATTATATTTGATTTATTAGCTTCAATTCTAATTATCTTGTATTATGCTGTGTTATCTTGGATTCCGATAGCATATTTACAAAATTAGTTTGTTTCTCGTCAGATTGTTGCCGCTGTTTTTAATTATTTGTCAGTCTGGAGAAGAAGAGGCTCAGGGGAGACCTCATTGCACTCTATAACCTCCTGTAGGTGTCATGGTTTTATGATTTTTGGTCATCAGTATTCCACACCATAACATCATGTAATACAGTGGGGGTGGGGTTTGTTATCTGCCGAATGTTCGTCCGACGGAGAAGAACTACATTTCCCCAGGAGGCTTTGCGGTCAGCAAGGGGATCTTACTCCATGCAAGGTCACCTGATTTCTCTTATTCGCCTGCTCTTTGCTGTCTGCGCTTTGCCATCTGTTGTTCAGTCACTCAACAGGACTGCACTTCTCACCCCAGCATTGTGGTGAGGTCTATACCATTCAAACAGACTCTCTCTCTCATTGTATTTTACTAATACTATATTTAGTAAAATCATTTGTTCCACCTCAGATTAGTGCTGTTGTTTTCAAGTATTTTGGGGTCCCCTGCTTCCCCTTTCCCAGAGGCGCAGATCCACAGATCCCTCTGCCCTGCTGGTCACGGAACTGGGCTGGACCAGCCCATAAACCGTTGACAGTAGGGAGGTTGTGGTGAAGAGGGATTTGGCCTCTTCTCCCAGGCAATGAGCAGGACACAGGGTAAAGGCAGCAAGTTGTATCAGAAGAGATTTAGGTTGGACATAAGGAAGAACTTTTTCTCTCAGAGAGTGGTCAGGCACTGGAACGGCCTGCCCAGAGAGGTGGTGGAGTCGCCGTCCACAGCAGTGTTCAAGAGGCATCTGGATGACATGCTGTGTGATATGGTTTAGTGCTAGTGGTGGCAATGGTGATGATGAGACTGTTAGACTAGATGATCTCATAGGTCGATTCCAACCTTGTGATTCTATGATTACTTCAAAGGTGTGGTTATTATCTACTGAATTACTGCAGACCTGACCTAGGGACTGTAAAATAGCTTTTTTCCCCTGTTAATACATTAAGTTCCTGTTCCAGTTTCTCAATACAAGCTTTTAATAGCTGATTTTCACTTTCTAAGGTGTCTGATCTTATCTCAGCTTGATTTAAGGCATTTAACAGTGGCCATGCCACTATGAATGCAGTTAACTGCCTTTCTTTTGTAGTTAGGATATCTGTCTAATCCTTGAAAGCATTCTGTCATTCAGAATGGGGAAATATTCCCCAAAATATGCAGGGGACCCCGTTTCTCAACTATGGTTGCTAACTGGTAATAAGGAGATCCCAGAAAGCCTGGGATCTGTCCAGGGATTATTTTACCTAGGGGAATGATGTTGTCCCCCTGGACCCATTTAGAAATATTCCACAAAAAAAGCCACGATATAAAGTATATTTGGCCTGCCTGGCTCACCAATTGTACAATCAATGAATATACAGATGGTATAGTATATCCAGGAGTTTGTTTGATGCAATTATGATATTAGAGTAAAGAAAAGAGAACACTCACCCCATCCTGGACTCACATAATAAACTCCAGTAGAGTAGCTCACCACAAGAGGTCCTTCTCCACTCGCAGTCAGTTCTTAAATGGGTCTAGGAGAGGTGTAGCCAGGCTCCACCCCTTCCTGCAGCACAGGTGAATTGCCTTCACCTGTGCTCCTGTGGCTGACTCAGTGCTCACCTCAGGTGATTAATCAGAGGTTCAGGCCATGATCCAGCAGCCCTATACAGTTACTCATGAGCAAAATGAAAGCTACAAGAACACTTGATCTTGTTTATGAAATGTGCCTTTTTGGGTATAAAAAGATACTGGAAAATTACTTATTTTCTCAGGGAATCTGAAAAGACAATTTGCCAAACTTGCTTATATCAGCAGGCATTTGCAGAAATTCACAGGACAACTAAGCCATTCGTTAGCCACAGCAGCTGATACTTCCTGCATTATCCATAGAGCTGAAGTTTTTTTTCCTGCCTTTTTTTTTTTTTTTTTCAGTTTTTGAACCACAGCCCTCAGGAAGGAAAATTTAGTACTTTTTCATTATATTGAGAATGCGTAAATATTTTACAATATTACTGCATGCACAACTGCGATTTCCTTAAGTTGCAAATTATTAGCAATCAAGGGAGATGGATATTCAAGAAATCATCTGATTTTGATCTCACAATAAATTCAGACATAGCAAAAGATACATTTCAATGATCAACTACGAACTATTTTTTGAAGTCCTTAAACTTTAGCCTATCAACATTGTTGAATACCATAATCTTATGTTAGGGTCCCAAACAGCAGTGACAGAGAAAGTTGCCTTTAAAGTTACTTTTCAGACTCGATTTTCTAGTCCTGAAGCAAGAAATTGTGTATATGTCAATCTATAACAGTCTTATCCACCCGAATTAAGGAAAACAAGTCAAAAGTTATGTGCCTTCATGGGGTGCTGAACTGGCAGCTACAGATCTGGCCTTGCTAAGTCAGGTTCTCCCTGCCAATAACATGCTTTTCTATAGACTTAGTACAGACAAATTAATGAAGAAGCAGTGGATTGGTGGATAGAGTTGTAGCCAATAAGACGACCAGGTAGAGTTAAGTCAGCATCTGCCAACTTGACCGAGGTCGAAGAGTACACAGTGAGAAAGACATACGTCCTTCATCAGAAAAGACCGAGAAATACCACGCATGTGTAAAGGAACTAAGACTTGGGGTGGGGAAAAATGTCAATCATTCTGGGGACTCATTGTAATTACCCAACCTTTTCTTGGAAATCTAATGCATATGTAAGCAGTTTGTTCTTTAAGAAGGTGCCTTTTTTGACATCTGGTATGCAGTCTTGGAGGGAATACCCCCTGCATCCAGCATGCATACAGTGCTGAGTAAACAGACCTGTTTTATGACTACTCTGGTTATAGCTTGATTCCACACTTCACCTTCAACCTGCTCAATCATTGGTTCACGCTGTGAAGGGGTGGAGTGTGGTGGAAATCCTAAGTCATGGCCTGAAACAATGATTGAGCACCTGATAGGAAGGCAGGTCCAACCCAGGGGAGCTCAGGTGCAAGCAATACACCTGAGTGACTGAAAGGGGTGGAGCCAGGATTCACCCCTTCCCAGACCTCATTTAAGGGTTCGCCACAGAGGTAAGGGGTTTTTTTGCTGGTGGTCCCTGTCTACTTGAGGCATTGTGAAGGTTGGTAGTGTTTTTGTTTGTTTGTTTTAAATCTGTGGCTGTTACGTTTAGGCTTGTTCTTGTTTGCTGCCCTGTTATTATTATTCCTTTATAGCATTACAACTAGATAAATGCCACCAGAACAAGTTGGCTGAGCAGAAATAGCTCTTTTTGTTGAAAACAGTTAATCATCATTTCAAGGCATTTAAAAGTTAATGAAAAATCCAATTATAATAACAGATGATGTCCAGAAGCAAAGCCTTTCCAATCACTAGTTTCTTGATTAGGGTTAACATCTGAGTTTCTTGGCACTCACACCACTTAAGCAACTTACAGTTCAAAAGAAGTGAAAAGTTATCTCTTAGTGTGCTCCTATATCAATGGCTTGTCTCATAGCAGTAGATTGTCTCATTAGCTAACAGATTTCAGACTCTGATGTGAGAGAAAGCAGTTACGGATAGCAGCTTGGAATTTGAAAGGGGTGATGACACTAAAAAAGCCAAACAAGGACCCAAATCATGATCAGCACCTCTTAAAAAAAAAAAAAAAAAACCGCAAAAAAAAAAAAAAAAAACAAAACAGAAGATCTTAGTAACTGGAAGCTCTTTGCTGAGGGGCTGAGACACCCATTTGCTGCCTAGATAATCTCTCTAGAGAGGTTTGCTACCTGCCAGGAGCCTGTATTAGGGACACGAAGAAGACAATATCCAGTATGATAAAGCCAGACAACTATTATCCTCTCCTGGTCTTTCAATCCAGGTCACACGAGGCTGCAATCAGAAACTAAAAAATATCAAAGGACTTTGCTTCTCTTCAGAAGGTGCTGAAGGGGGGGGGGGGGGGTCAAGGAACACAGGTGGTGTTCTCAGTCCTGTCAGTGGGAAATGGGGATCTGAGCAGGAGGAGAACTGACTAGTTGAATGACAGGTTGCATGAGTGGTGTTATGTCTGTCATGGTTTTATGATTTCTAATCAGTTTTCCACATCATAATATCATGCACTGTACTGAGACATATAGTTAATGCTGCAGCTCCATGGACTGTAAATATTTCCAGTTTCCCAGTCTCAGAAAAGGAGAATGAACTACAATTCCCAGAATATTTCATTTTCCCATTTAGAGGGAAAGATAAAAATGACTGGGAGTCATGAGATTGCCTTCTTTGCTCTCTTTGCTCCCTGGTTGTTTTGCCTACAACATTACGGTAAGGACTTCAGATTCAAAAACTCTCTCATTTAATTTACTAGCTTCAATTCCAGCCATACTGTAGTATATTGTTACCTCACATTCTGCTATTATATTAAATAAATAAAGCTTTTTTCCCCTGTCATGGAGTTGAATAGATCAATCTATGTCCGTGATAGGGGCAACAGGCCTTTGCCCTCCCCCCCTACCCCAGTCCCACGAAAATGGGAAGGAAGGAAGGAAGGAAGGAAGGGAGGAAAGAAAGCAGCGGCAACAATCTATGGAGGAAAACTTATTTTACTATATTATCGGAATACAAGATAACACAATATATACAATTTAGTTGAAATTGAGATTAATAAATCAGATGAGAGAGAGAGAAAGTTCCCGGGACCGAGTCAAACCTGAAAAGCTTGGAACAGCTAGGAAAGCACCCTCCAGCACCCACTGCAAGGCAGCAAGAGAACACCCCCCCCCACCCGGAAGGGCCAGATCCCGTGACTTCTGTAATGTACAGGGATAGGTACCTGGGATTGGGGCATTAACACTTTAATGCCCCATACACTACATGATGTTTTGATGTGGAATACTGAAACCCCAAAACAAAAAATAACATAGAACCATGACATCCCCTTAGCTTGTTGCCACTGTTTTTCTCATCTAGGCCCATCTCTCTACCTTTTCCCTTCCCCTGAAAGGTGAGAAGGGCCCCACAAGTTAAAGTAAAAAGGCAAGAAGGCTTCACAGTGACTGAGAATAAGGGGGGGTGAAGGGGAATAGTTAGAGACAGTTAATAGAAGCAAGAATGTAGAGCTTGTTAGAAAAAGAAGGTACGGCAGACACTGGGTCAGGGGTAGTGAGGGGGATGAAGGCCATACTGTTAAGGTGTGAGAACAACCCAGTGACATTTGGCAGGGAGTTCATTAGATGTCCCCAGGGTAAGAAGAAACCGGTTTGGGGGGATTCTTCAGTAATTGGAAGGCCAGGAGTTTACAGCGAAAACAGTCAGAAGCCTTCTTGAGGAAGACCAGAAAAAAAAAAAAAAAAGTTTCATCCCACAACCCACTATCATCATAGTTTTGTGTTTTTTTTTTTTTATTATTATTATTATTATTTTTTATTCAGTATTCCATAACATCATGGGGTGCACTGGGAGTTTAACTGTTAATGCTTAAGTTCTGGGTACCTGTCTAGAAGAGAAGAACTACGTTCCCCAGGGGACTTGGCAGTCACAGAGAGGAGATATAACTCCTGGCAAGGTCACCTGATGCACTCTCCTTTGGCTCTTTTTTGTCTTCTCTTTTTTGTCAGCTCTCCTCCTGTCTCCCTGCTGATCAACTGGACCATGTATCTCACCTCAGCATTATGGTGAGGCCTATCCACCTTTCAAGCATTCTTTCTCATTATATTTGATTTATTAGCTTCAATTCTAATTATCTTGTATTATGCTGTGTTATCTTGGATTCCGATAGCATATTTACAAAATTAGTTTGTTTCTCGTCAGATTGTTGCCGCTGTTTTTAATTATTTGTCAGTCTGGAGAAGAAGAGGCTCAGGGGAGACCTCATTGCACTCTATAACCTCCTGTAGGGAGGCTGTGGTGAATAGGGATTTGGCCTCTTCTCCCAGGCAACGAGCAGGACACAGGGTAATGGCTTCAAGTTGTATCAGAGGAGGTTTAGATTAGACATAAGGAAGAAGTATTTATCTCAGAGAGTGGCCTGGCACTGGAATGGCCTGCCCAGGCTGGTGGTGGAGTCGCTGTCCCTGGCAGTGTTCAAGAGGCGTCTGGATGACATGCTGTGTGATATGGTTTAGTGCTAGTGGTGGCAATGGCGATAAGTAGATGGTTAGACTAGATGATCTTATAGGTCGTTTCCAACCTTGTGATTCTATGATTCCTCTTAATACTTTATGCAGTTTTTGAATGCTCACATGATCACGTTGTTAATCTCCCTGAATGTATTGCTCATCATTTCACTCAGTATTAGTATTTATATTTTGAGGAAGTCTTCCCCAAAACCAGAGAATACTGAGTGTCAGGGAGTGTGAAGAGGCCTGGGAAGGACTTGAGACAGATGGAAATCTTCAGTGTCATGGAACTTTACTCCTGAACACATGAAAGCCCCTGAGAGTTTAAACAGATATTTGAGACAGCAATGTTGAGGCTCAGGCAGCTCTGAGGAGGCACAAATGATTTGGGGCCTGGCTAATGCTTGTCGGGCCTTATTCAATACTATCCTGGAGACGGAGAGAGTTTGTGAAATTGAAAGGGAGAATCTCTAGGAAAAAGTAAAAATAAGTGAGAGAGTCTCCTGGTCGAGACAAAAGACCTCCAGTCTGAGAGAATATGCTGTGGTGTAAACACTACATAGCCCCGATTTCATTCCTGGTGAGCCTGACCAAGAGCATGATCCTGAGAGAGTCAGGTGTACACCAAACATGTGGCGTACATTCACAAAGACTGCACCAGAAAGGTATGCCAGTACATTTGCAGCAATGTATGGCAGAGGGGAAAGAAGACCCCTTATAAATGAACTGATTAATAAACTTCAAGACTTTGAGTTACATTTAATACCTCTATGTGCTTGTGTTTCAGCCATTGCAAAGGTAGCTGAAAGGCTGGACAGAATGGAGAACAAGCAAGTAGATATAATAGATAAACTATCAATCTTGCCTGATGCTGATGAAAGCATGGTGGTAACAGATAAATCCAATGAGGAACAGAATTCCCAATACAGCCTACTGGAGGGGCTGATCAACTTGATTTCCTCCCAGCCACTGTCATCCAATGTCTCAGCTACCAAAAGAAGACGTCCTCCTGCTCGAGCAAGTGGCAACAGTAAGACTACGTCACGTTTTGCCTTGTGGCATTACCAATGTGACCATGGAGAAGATATGAAGGAGTGGCATAAACAACCTACTCCTGCACTTCAAGCACGGGTAAAAGAATTACAAGACAAATCAACCACCAAGGTGAACTTCTCCAAAAAGGTGATTGCTCCAGTTGCTGCAGACAACAGAGGTAACAAATAGAGGGGCCCTGCACTCAGGGGGAGGAAAGGGATAATAGAGTATACTGGACTGTGTGGATTAGATGGCCTGGCACATCAGAACCACAGAAATATAAGGCCCTGGTGGATACTGGAGCACAGTGCACTCTGATGCCCTCGAGTCACCAAGGGACAAAATCAATTTATATTCATGGGGTGACTGGAGGTTCCCAAGAACTGACTATGTTGGAGGCTGAAATCAGCCTCACTGGTAAAGACTGGCAAAAGCACCCTATTGTGACTGGTCCAGGGGCTCCATGTATACTTGGTATTGATTACCTCAGAAGGGGATATTTTAAAGATCTCAAAGGGTACTGATGGGCCTTTGGAATAGCTTCTGTAGACCCAGAAGGTGTTAAGCAGTTGTCTGTTTTGCCTGGCCTATCACAAGATCTGTCTGTTGTGGGATTGCTACGAGTGGAAGAGCAACAGGTACCGATAGCTATAAAAACGCTGCACAGACGGTAGTACCGCACCAACAGGGATTCCTTGCTCCCCATTCATAAGTTGATTCGTCAAATGGAGAGTCAGGGAGTGATTAGGAAGACTCACTCACCTTTTAACAGCCCCATATGGCCAGTGTATAAAGCCAGTGGAGAATGGAGGTTGACGGTGGACTACCATGGCCTGAATGAAGTCACGCCCCCACTGAGTGCTGCTGTGCCAGGCATGTTAGAACTCCAGTATGAACTGGAGGCAAAAGCAGCCAAATGGTATGCCACCATTGATATTGCTAATGCCTTTTTCTCCATTCCTTTGGCCAAAGAATCTAGGCCACAGTTTGCTTTCACATGGAGGGACATTCAGTATACCTGGAATCGTTTTCCCCAGGGGTGGAAACATATCCCGACCATTTGCCATGGGTTTATCCAAGCCGCGCTGGAACAGGGAGGTGCTCCTGAGCAGTTACAGTACATTGATGACATCATTGTGTGGGGCAACACAGCAAAGGAGAAAGGAGAGCAAATAATCCAGATCCTTCTCCATGCTGGTTTTGCTATTAAGCAAAGCAAAGTGAAAGGACGTGCCCAGGAGATTCAGTTCCTAGGTATAAAAGTTGCAAGATGGCCATCGTCACATCCCGACGGATGTGATCGACAAAATCACTGCCATGTCTCCGCCCACTAATAAGAAAGAGACACTGGGTGTAGTGGGTTTTTGGAGAATGCATGTTCCAAACTACAGCCTCATTGTAAGCCCCCTTTATTATGTGACACAGAAGAATAATTATTTTCACAGAATCACAGAATTGTAGGGGTTGGAAGGGACCTCCTGAGATCATCGAGTCCAACCCCCCTGCCAAAGCAGGTTCCCTACACCAGGTAGCACAGGTAGGCATCCAGGCAGGTCTTGAACATCTCCAGAGAAGGAGACTCCACCACCGCCCTGGGCAGCCTGTTCCAGTGCACCGTCACCCTCACTGTAAAGAAGTTCTTGCGCATGTTTGTGCGGAATTTCCTATGCTCCAGTTTCTGGCCATTTCCCCTTGTCCTATCTCCACTCACCACTGAAAAGAGTCCGGCCTTGCCATTCTGCCCCCCACACCTTAGATATTTTTAGACCTGGATCAGGTCCCCTCTCAGTCTCCTTTTCTCACGGCTGAACAGACCCAGTTCACTCAGCCTTTCCTCATAGGGGAGATGCTCCAGGCCCTTCACCATCTTCGTGGCCCTCTGCTGGACTCTTTCCAAGAGATCCCTGTCTTTTTTGTACTGGGGAGCCCAGAACTGGACGCAGTACTCCAGATGAGGTCTTACCAGGACAGAGTAGAGGGGGACGATCACCTCCTTTGACCTGCTGGCCATGCTCTTTTTAATGCACCCCAGTAAGCCATTGGCCTTTTTGGCCACAAGGGCACACTGCTGGCTCATGGCCAACCTGTCGTCCACCAGGGCACCCAGGTCCCTTTCCTCAGAGCTCCCCTCCAGCAGCTCATCCCCCAACCTGTACTGGTGCATGGAATTATTCCTCCCCAGATGCAAGACTCTACACTTGCTTTTGTTAAACCTCATCTGGTTTTTTTCTGCCCAGCTCTCCAGCCTATCCAGGTCTTGCTGAATGGCAACACAGCCTTCAGGCGTGTCAGCCAATCCTCCCAACTTCGTATCATCGGCAAACTTGCTGAGGGTGGCCTTTATCCCCTCATCAAGGTCATTGATGAAGATGTTGAACAAGACCGGACCCAGCACCGACCCCTGAGGATCACCGCTAGTTACAGGCCTCCAACCGGACTCTGCACCACCAACAACGACCCTCTGCGCTCTGCCAGTCAGCCAGTTATCAACCCACCTCACTGTCCACTCATCTATCCCACACTTCCTCAGCTTTGTTATAAGGACGTCATGGGGGACAGTATCAAATGCCTTGCTGAAATCAAGGTTGACTACATCCACTGCTCTCCCCCTATCCACCCAGCCAGAGACAACATCATAGAAGGCTACCAGGTTGGTCAAGCACGACCTCCCCCTTGTGAACCTGTGCTGACTACTGATAACCTCCTCTTCTTCCAGTTGTCTGGAGATGACATCCAGTACAAGCTGTTCCATCACCTTTCCAGGGACAGAGGTGAGGCTGACTGGCCTATAATTGCCTGGGTCTTCCTTCTTGCCTTTTTTGAAGACCGGGGTGACGTTGGCTATCTTCCAGTCTTTAGGCACCTTCCCCGTCTTCCAAGACTTCTCAAAGGTGACAGAAAGCGGTTCAGCAATCACCTCTGCCAGCTCCTTCAGTACCCGTGGCTGAATCCCATCGGGTCCCATGGATTTCTGAACACTGATGTTGCCTAGGCGCTCCCGGACCTCCTCTTCCCTGACAGAAGGGGGGGTCTTCCATTCCCCAGATCCTCTCACTAATCTCCAGGGTCTCAGATTCCCGAGGGGGAGCTTTTTCACTGAAGACAGAAGCAAAGAAGGCATTCAGTATCTCCGCCTTCTCAGCATCCCCCGTTACCAGAACACCCCCGTCACTTAGCAGGGGAGCCACATTCTCCCTAGTCTTCCTTTTACTGTTAATGTACTTGAAAAAACCTTTTTTATTATCCTTTATCCCCTTTGCCAGATTTAATTCCAGGCAGGCTTTAGCCTTCCTTGTCGCATCCCTGCAGACCCTGACAACATTCCTGTATTCTTCCCAAGTAGTCAGACCCTTTTTCCACATTTCATGGGCCTTCTTCTTTCCTTTGAGTTTGTGCACGAGCTCCTTGCTCATCCACACAGGTCTCCTGCCACCCTTTCCCCATTTCTTCCTCACAGGGACGCACCGATCCTGAGCTTGGAAGAAGAGCTGCTTAAATGCCGACCAGCTCTCACAGGCCCCCTTGCCTTCCAACACCCTAGCCCATGAGATAGCTCCAAGTAGGTCCCGGAAGAGATCGAAGTTGGCTCTCCTAAAGTCCAGGGTAGCAATCCTACTTTTTGCTTTACTTCTTCCACTCAGGGTCTTGAACTTCACCATCTCGTGGTCACTACAACCCAAGCTGCCCCCGACCTTTACTTCCCTGACGAGCCCTTCTCTATTAGTGAGAATAAGGTCCAGCAGTACCCCTCTCCTCGTCGATTCCTCAACCACCTGCATCAGGAAGTTGTCTTCAACACATTGCAGGAACCGTCTGGACCGCGCATGCCTGGCCACATTGCTTTTCCAGCAAATATCTGGATGATTGAAGTCCCCCATAAGCACCAGCGCCTGGGATCGTGACGCTGCTTCCAACTGTTTGTGGAAGGCCTCATCAACCTCCTCCTCCTGATCAGGGGGCCTGTAGCACACACCCACAACGGTGTCAGCCATACCAGCCCGCCCCTTGATTCTTACCCACAAGCTCTCCACTGCTACACCACTCTCCCCCAGGTGGAGTTCAATACATTCAAGCTGCTCTCTTACATAAAGAGCAACTCCACCACCCCGCCTTGCCGGCCGATCTTTCCTAAAAAGCACATAGCCCTCCATGACAACATTCCAGTCATGTGAGCTGTCCCACCACGTCTCTGTGATCGCAATGAGATCATAGCCATGTGACCGCACGCAGATCTCCAACTCTTCCTGTTTATTTCCCACACTGCGCGCATTAGTGTATAGACACTTCAGGGAGGCAGCATTCCCCTGCCACACTCCATCCCTTCGAACTCCACCCTCGTCACCCATCAAATTCACTTTTGAGCCTTGAACTACCTGAACCTCAGCAGTGCTCATTTTGTCCCCTTCCCCCTTCTTACCTAGTTTAAAGATCTTTCAATGAGGCCTGCCAGCTCCTGGGCTAGGATCCTTTTACCCCTTGTAGACAGTTGAGCTCCATCTGCAGCCGTCATGCCAGGAGCTGAGTAAATTGCCCCATGATCAAAAAAACCAAAGTTCTTCTGCCTGCACCATCCTCTAAGCCATTTATTGATGAGGAGGGCCTTTCTGATCCTTTCAGAGTCCTTCCCCGCCACTGAAGGGATAGAAGAGAAGATCACTTGCATTTTGTGTGGGGTCCTGAGCAGCAGCAGGCTTTTGAGCAGATTAAACAGGAGATAGCCTGTGCTGTAGCCCTGGGGCCAGTACAGATGGAGCAGGATGTGAAGAACATCCTCTACACTGCTGCTGGAGAGAAACGTCGCACTTGGAGCGTGAAGAACAGCAAAATAACCATCAGGTAGACCGAGCTGCCAGAATTGAGGTGGCTCAAATAGACCTGGACTGGCAGAACAAGGCTGAATTATTTCTAGCTCGGTGGGCCCATGAGACCTCAGGTCATCAAGGGAGAGATGCAACATACAAATGGGCTAGAGACCGAGGGGTGGACTTAACTATGGATGCTATTGCACTAATCCTTCAGGACTGTGACACATGCACCACAATTAAACAAGCCAAGAGTATGAAACCTCTCTGGGGGGAAGGGCGATGGCAAAAGTACAAATATGGGGAGGCATGGCAGGTTGATTATATCACCTTGCCACGATCTCGCAATGGTGAGCGTTATGTGCTCACCATGGTGGAGGTGACCGCTGGGTGGCTTGTAACATACTCAGTACCCCATTCTACTGCTGTAGCACCATATTAGGTATCGAGAGTCAAATCCTGTGGCGACATGGCACCTTGGAAAGAATTGAGTCAGATAATGGGACTCATTTCAAATATTCTCTTGTGGATACTTGGGCCAGAGAACATGGCATCGAGTGGATTTGTCATATCCTTTATTTTGCATCAGCCTCTGGTAAGATCGAACGCTACAATGAGTTGTTAAAAACCATGTTAAAAGCAATGGGTGGTGGAACATTTAAGCATTGGGAGAAGTATTTGGCAGAAGCTACCTGGCTGGTTAACACCAGAGGATCGGTCTGTCGAGATGGTCCTACCCAATCCAGCGACCTACATATTGTAGAGGGAGATAAGGTCCCTGTAGTACATATAAAGAACATATTAGGAAAAGCAGTTTGGGTCTTTCAAGCTTCTGTGAAGTGCAAACGTCTTCGCGGAACTGTTTTTGCCCAGAGACCTGGGTCCACCTGGTGGGTGGTGCAGAAAAACAGGGATGTTTGTTGTGGTAGGCGCTAGCAAGGCATCGGGATGTGACACGTTAGGACCTCCCCCTGCTCTGTGACAAATTTATGACGCATGCTTTAGGGGTGTAGACGAAGCATGTAGGGTATGTAAGCTGCTGTGTAGTTACAATAAATGCCATTTGCTGCAACCTCATATTGGTGTCTGTGTCGCTATGGTCCTAGTGAGGGAAGATCGCTAGCCCCCGGCAAACCAGACCTCGCAGACGGGGCCAACAGATTTTCAATGTGCACCACAAGGAAATTTGATGTTGGGGGAGTGCAGTCAGTAACTCCATGTGTTCATATTTTGTTTGTATATATTAAGCATGATGTAATGATGTAGATTAAGGGGTGGAATGTCATGGTTTTATGATTTTTGGTTATCAGTATTCCACACCATAACATCATGTAATGCACTGGGGGTTTGATTGCTGATGCTCAAGTTCCGGGTGCCTGTCCGGAGAAGAACTGCATTTCCCCAGGGGCTTTGCGGTGGGCGAGGAGATAGAACTCCTGGCAAGGTCACCTAATGCTCTCTTCTCTTCTTCACCTGCGCTTCTCCATCTGCTTTTCTTCATCGGCTCAACTGGACTGCACTTCTCATGTCAGCGTTGTGGTGAGGCGTATCCACCTTTGAGACACACTCTCTCTCAGTACATTTTGCTGATACTAGATTTAGTAAATTAGTTTGTTCCACCTCAGATCGTTGCTACTATTTTCAATTATTTTGGGTCCTCTGTTTCCCTTTTCCAGAGGCGTGCATCCACAGATTCCTCTGCCCCACTGGTCACGGAACCAGGCCGAACCAGCCCATAAACCGCTGACATTGGGGACCCTATGTGGGAATCAGTCATTAATGGTTGTATGGGAACTGCTGAGTCTCGGCCTGAACCTCTGATTGATCACCTGAGGCAAGCAATGAGTCAGCCAGAGGAGCACAGTTGAAGGCAATTCAGCTATGCTGCAGGAAGGGGTGGGGTCTGGCTCTACCTCTCCTAGACACATTTAAGAGCTGACTACCAGGATGGAAGGATTTTTTTGAAAGTTCACTCTGTTGGAGTTCTGTAAGTGAGCCTGTTATATGATTAAGCTTTCAATCTATTTTCTTTTTGTTATTGTTTTTTGTTTTGCCTTACTATGTTGTTTGTTTCGTAATTATAACATCTTAATATTTTTTGGTTATGTTTATTGGTGGAAAGCAAAAAAAACTTTTGTGAACCCTTGACCCCTTGTGGAGGTATGTTGTTAACTCTTTCAGAGCCTTGCAAGCTGAGCGGCAGGTAGCTGCTGCAGCTGTGTAGGCAATGGCTGGTACAATAACTAATTTAGCTTTGGAGTTTGGTTTGCCTGTTTGGGGCATCGCGCATCCTTTGTGTTCCACAGTAGGTCAGGTAAACGCATTGGTAGAGGTGTGTCATGGTACTATGTTTTTATGGTTTCAGTATTCCGCATCAAAACATCATGTAGTGTACGGGGCATTAAAGTGTCACTGCCCAATCCCAGGTACCTATCCCTGTACATTACAGAAGTCACGGGATCTGGCCCTTCTGGGTGTGTGTGGGGGGGTGCTCTCTTGCTGCCTGGCAGTGGGTGCTGGAGGGTGCTTTCCTAGCCGTTCCAAGCTTTTCAGTTTTGAATCGGTCCCGGGAACTCTCTCTCTTTCATCTTGTCTGATTTATTAATCTCAATTTCAATTAAATTGTATATATTGTGTTATTTTGTATTCCAACATTATAGTAAAATAAGTTTTCCTCCATAGATTGTTGCCGCTGCTTTCTTTCCTCCCTTCCTTCCCATTGTTGTGGGACTGGGGTGGGGGGGGTGGGGGGCAGAGGCCTGTCGCCCCTGTCACGGACATAGATTGATCTAGTCAACTCCGTGACAGATTTTTGGCGCCCAACGTGGGGCTTGACTGCTTTTTAGCTTTTAGAACGTATCTCTTTTTCTTTCTGGTCTTAGAGAGCTTCGTTAAGGAGCATTATCAGTAGTTCAGGTTTCTGTGCTGGAAAACCTGACCTTGAAAGATTAGGTGTACTGCCAGTGTTCTGGGATATTTGTAAACTTTGAGCACTACTTAGTCTGAGTAGTGCCTTTTTTTCTTTTTTTTTTCCCCTCCTCTTGTTAGCTTCAATTCATTAAC